>NC_057757.1:6362005-6363176 GCF_004010195.1 Chiloscyllium plagiosum
CCCTCCCTCTTTAACCCTCAGGAGCCGCGCCTGCTGCTGACGGCTCTGGCGCAGGGGAATCTCAACAATCCCCGCCGAGCCCATGAAGAGTCAGTGACGGCTCCCGGTTCCCCGTTTTGAAAGAAAAAGTCGGTTGTGTTTTCGTCGCGCGGAAGGAGAGAGAAGCGGCCGCGGCTGGCGCCTGAATAATGGAGGGAGGGAGGAGACAAAACAACAAACATCGGCGACGGACGCTTCGTCGAAACCCCCCTTCACACCATCAACCCTGCGTTCCTCCCTCATCCACCCTCCCGTCCCCGCCTTAACGGGACAGCTCGACCCCCTTGTCTACCGAGCGACCACCCGAACCTCCGCTGCAAGCGTTGATTATTATACCTCTTGTTTTTTTTCTCTCTGTTTTAAATAAAACGTATTCCAACCCCCCCCCAACCCCCAAAGTCTGTGAAGACGGAGGCCTCGGCGGACCACCCCTCCCCCAACTTCTCCGCCGCGTCCCGCCTTCCAGAGGTGGGCGGAGCCGGGAGCGAGGTCCCCGCCAGCCGGGCCGACATCCCCCGTTCCGGATTGGACGGGGCCGGGAGGCGTCGCGCAGCGTGGGTGCCACCCCCTCGGCGCCGACTGGCCAGGGCGGCTGTCCGTCAGCCGAGGGGCGGTCCGACCGGGTTATAAAAGGAGACGCAAGCGCACTGTGAGGGGGAGAAAGGGGGTGGGGGGAGGGGTGAAGGGAAGGGTGAGAGAGAGAGAGAAAAAAAAACAGCGAGTGCGCCTAAGCAGCTCCAAGGGCTGGTGATCGAGTGGAGTTGGGTTGTTTGGTTGGGGAGGGGGGAAGAAAAGGAAAGTGATTTTAATTTTTTTTAAAAAAAAGTGGGTTAGGGACATTTCGAATCGAAGTGGTGGTGGGAAGGAAGGAGAAAGAGAAGCGGGGGGGGAGAGGTAAAGCAACCGTCTGACTTCCACCGAATGAATAAGCACGGTTCGTCGTTTGCGGATATATTTCCGCTTTAAGTTCCACAAACTTGACAATCGAGGCTTTAAAGTTGCCATTTTGTTGGGGGTGGGGGCAGGAAAGGGAAAGAAAATTCTCCTTCTCGGTCAGGTGGAAGACGAGAGGGGAGGGAGGGAGGGGGAGGGGAAGAAGCGGGGAGTCGATAAACAAAACCCGGGGAGGGGA
>NC_057757.1:6363613-6383653 GCF_004010195.1 Chiloscyllium plagiosum
GTCAACTCGGACTGCGACCCAGTGCTGCCCAGCAACTTCCTGCTGGGTGGCAACATCTTCGACCCGCTCAACCTCAACAGCCTGCTGGACGAGGATGTCAACAAGGCTCTCAATGCCGAGACCCCCAAGTCCTCGCCTCTGCCCAGCCGCAACCGTGACCCAGTGGAGATCCTCATCCCCAAGGACATCACCGACCCACTCAACCTCAACAATGACTCTGAGGTCCTGCCGTCGCCCCTGAAGCTGGGCCGCAAGAGGCGACACCGGCATTACCACCACCCGCCTGGCCAACCGCCTCAGTCTGCCGAACCAGCGGAGAGGAGCCAGGTTCCCCCGCTCGATCCCAGCGCCCGGGATTGCCCCGTGGGCCAGAACTCGGCAGCTGCAAACGCGGGGCCGGGGAACTCTGAAGTACCAGTTGAGTCGGAGGGCCCCCAGCCCTATGAGCTCAACACCGTCATCAACTGCAGAGATGAGATTGTGTCGCCCGTCCTTCACGGCTCTGAGCAAGCTCCGACCGGAACCCGGCATCGCAAGCGGCGCCGGACTACCAGCAAGTCCGAGATGGGCAAGGTCCCTGCTGGCTCAGAGGAAGAGCCCAGGCTGCCAGGTGCTGATGCCAAGAAGTCGACAGCAGATAAGACGAAGGGCAAGTCGTCTCACCACCACCACCACCATCACCAACACCAGCAGCATAGCCTCCAGCGCCACTCCAGCTTGTACCGTGACGGCAAGGCCCAGCCCAACTTCCAGAGCAAACAGAAGCGGTTCCAATATGGCAACTACACCAAGTACTACGGCTACCGCAACCCCGGGCGCTGCGAGGACCCTCGGCTCGGCTTCTTCAAGCCTGAGTGGTTCCGGGGCAAGGACATCCTGGACCTGGGCTGCAACGTGGGCCACCTAACGCTCAGCATCGCCAAAGACTTGAAGCCCTCACGCATTGTGGGCATCGACATTGACGGTGGCCTCGTCCACACGGCCCGACAGAACATCCGCCATTTCCTGTCGCAGGACGTGCTGCCGTCGCAGGGCGATGGGCAGGTGAAGAGGTGTTTCCCACTGTCGCTGACCAAATGCAAGGGCCCGATCGTAGCCCCACCCGTGACTGTGGATCACTGTGTGACCGAGTTCCCCAATAACGTCACCTTCATCCAGGTGAGTGCATCTGGTAAGCTTTTTGTGGGGGAGGGAGGTTCACCTCAGCAGCTGGTGAAAAAGTAAAATATTTGGTATTGCAAAAAATCCCAGATGACGTCTTGAACCAAGCCACTTGGATGGGGGGTCCACCACACAAATTCCATCCAGGCCAACAGTGGGTGGTTTCTTTTACAAGATGGACAGTCACTTTGTGTTCTGTGGAAATTTTGATTTTTCACAGGGTTATCTTGACAGTGAATACATTCCTGCAGCCCAGGTACTCAACAGGTATGACGTGTAAACAACCTTTTTATTATCACTGCGGATATTAAGACATGAGTGCATTCCAGGTCCTCGCCCAGGGGGCACTCCAAACGAAGAGGGTTTTTAAAATATTTCTCATTGCCCTGAAATGTGAGGTGGCTACACGGCCGTTTCATGCCTTCAGAATGATTGTCTGAGTTCCTGTGAAACCATATGTATCAGGGGGTTTTTGAGTCAGTTTTAAAATAGTGCTTCTAGCGAATCCATGCTTAACATGAATATATGTTCCACTTTTCATTTGACCATGTGCCTTATCAAGTTTTCATGTCTGTAGCCAGCTGTTCAGCTTTTCTAATTGGAAATGGTGGCTGTACATGCCTTGCCTACAGCATAGTTGTTGAGATTGGGGCTGCGGCCTATTCCTGTCCTGTTCTTTCCCCTCTGTCTGGTGAGATTTCCTTGCACTGAAAGTCCTGTCACTCAACAGGATGCGTGAAGTTTCTAGTTTGCCCACGAGGAGGTGCCCCGTGTACTGAGCAATCGATCGTTTCTCCAGCTTTCGATTCTGACCTCTGGGGCTGAATTGATGAGCTTTTCCAGCATCTAAAGTTAAACTTATCCACCAGCCCACCTTCACTCCTTTTGGGGAAGTAAAGTTAACGGCTCGAGATAATGCAAACCATGTAGTTGAATTTTCAAACTCCAATTCCTGGTGCCTCCTGCAAACAATGATCTAACAATGAGCTGCAAAAGCTGCTTGCAGTGTGTACAGATTCAAAATGTTCGGGAAAATCCTACAGAATAGCATCCCACTCAATTCAAAATTGATTGGTCCAATTGATGCAAATTTCAGTTCAGCAAACCTTGTATTAACTGGCACGTATGGGACCAGGAGTGGGCCTGTTGATCAAATGTTCCAGATAACCCAGAGGTCCACATGATCAATGTGAAAACACGCATTAAATAACAGAAACTTAATGCAGGGGATATACACACAACTGCTTCACTTTACTCACAACATAAATCACTTGAATAATAATGCACCTTTGCATTAAATAAATCTTAACGGCACAGAGCCTTCTCATTCGCATCCTCAACTGACTACTTTGAAATCATGAAAATACAGTAATTTCATATTATTTGAGGTATATAATTTTTGCTGGTTTATCAAGAGTGCTGGTTCATAAATTGTCAGTGAAAACAGAGTTTGCTGTATTTGGAGATGACGACACCCTCCCCCTGAGAGCTTGTGATGCTGGGAGGTCTGTTCTCAGCACTCGTTTGGGTGAAATTGTGGTGGTTTGCTGCTTGTTATGTCCTGTTGCTTATGCACGATGCATCTTAAAAGTTTTACCACCTCCAAGGAGTGCAGTCACATCGTGGTTATGTTGCTGGACTAGTTATCTGACGGCAGCTTCAAATCCCAAACCAGGGAATTTAGATTTAGTTGATTAAACAAAATTTGGAATGAAAAAAAACTAGGAGTAACCATTGTGACAATGGTATTATTTGATTGTCATAAAACCCAATCTGATTCACTAATTCCTTTTTAGCGAAGGAAATTTGCTGTTTTACTTAGTCTAGTCTAACCTAGCCTAAATATGGCTAGAGGAAGGATGTTGTGAAACATGAATGGGTTCAGAAAAGATTTATAATGTTGTTTGGAATGGACGGTTTGAGCTATAGGTAGGGGCTGAATAGGCTGGTGTGTTGGAGGCTGAGGAATGACTGTATAGAGGTTGATAAAATCATGTAGTATGGACAGGATGAATAGCTAAGGTCTTTCTCCCAGGGTAGGGGAGTCCAAAACTAGAGGGCATAGGTTTAAGGTGAGAGGGAAAGGATTTGAAAGGGACCTAAGAGGCAGCCTTTTCACGCAGAGGGTGGTATATGGAATTAGGTGAAAAAGGAAATGGTTGAGACGGGTACAGTGATAATATTGAAAAGACATTTGGACAGTATATGGAAAAGGAAAATTTAGAGGGATATGAGCCAAATGCAGGCCAATGCAATACTGTCAGTTTGGGAAATCTGGTCAGCGTGGATCAGTTGGTTTGAAGGGTGTTGTACAGCTCTGACTGCGGACCCAAAGTAATGTAGCTTCCTGAAATTGCTGATTGAGACGTCAGCTGTGTTTTAGAAAGGAGCTCACCACCAGCAACTCTTCGAGCAACAGGGAATGGGCAGAAATATTTGCCCCCTATCCTGTTAACAAATTGTCTTTACGGTGATTTGAGACCTGATTGCTTTAGGATGTTGCTTTAAGACTTGAGAGGCTCCACCTAGGACTGGCCTTCTGCATATTTATGATAAGCAGCCCACATCTATTTCTGTGCATGTTTGTTACTTCATTTTATGTATTTGCCACGAGCATTAATTACAATCACCTTCCAGTAGACCATTTCAAATCATTCTTTTTTAAACCTATCCATTCAGTTGTTTGCAGTGCAGCAGATGGTTGCCTCTGAGTTCAGTTCAAGGCTGAATGGTCCAGTTTTAATTTGGGAGATTGGCTCAAGGAGACAGTTTGATCTGGAGTGAGTTGCTTTAATCCTCAAACACCTTTTTGAGCAAGAGGATGTTTGGTATGAAGGTACTGTGAAAGCTCTGCCACTATCTTTCCCACTTTTACAGAGGGTTTGGTAGTGGTGACTTTGAAGGGTAGGGCTGGGGGAAAAAGGAGATTGAAAACCGAAGAAAGGATGGAGAGGAGTTTATTCAAATGTGAACTTTGGCACCCTACAGATTTTTGTTCCTGCACGGGATGTGGACCTTACTGGCAAGGAAGCAATTGTCACCCATTCCTAATTGCCCTCGAATAGAGTGCCTTGCTAGGCCATTTCAGAGGACAGTAAATAATCAGGTGTAGGCCAAATGGAGTAAGGATGACCAGGCAGAGAGTATGATGAACTAGGTGTGTTTTCTAATACCATTCGCATTAGTTTTGCTGCTATCGTAAGATATTTTTTTAAAGTTCCATGTATTGTTGATTCCATGTTTGAACCATCTCTCACATTTGGCTTCAAACCAATGTGTCCAGCGTATTAGCCTGGAACTGTAGATTACCAGTCCAGTGACATTTCCATAATGCCACTTAACTTCAGGCCTGCACACCCACTGTTTATCGTCCCTTCTTTCTGCTGGATCTGCGGAAGCAAAGCATAGACCAGAGGAAGCAAGAGGCTGTCCTACCTGTCCACCCTGTTTGTATTCATCATGGCTAATTAGCTACCTCTTATTATGGAGGGTCGGGTAGGGATGTTGAAATTGGAACACCTGCTTATATGTTAATAAAAGGATCATTGGGTTCCAGCTAGGTTGGGTGTATGTGGGGACCAAGGTAGCTATTGGGATGCAGTGATAGCATCAGCAGGTTAGAGTTCCAGAATAGAGTCCCACCTACCTGGGACATGTGCTAAAACATCTCTGAACAGATTGCTTACTTGTTCTCCATATAATTATTTTAACAAGTGTGGTGGAGTTTTCCGATGGGAGAGTTGAAGTAATGTGATTAGAAGTGTATATTCCTGGATTCGTATAATCAATGTTGAAAATACTACTTTTCCCCCATTGTCCTTTATGACATCAGTATCCAAAGACCTATGAATCTTTGTGTTTATACCTGCTCAATGACTGAGCCTTTTCCACCCTTGGGTGCAGAATTTCCTTAGTGTTACGTTGTGGAAAAAGGAGGGCAGTGAATGGATTAACTGTGGAAGATAAGGTACCTTACAAATTGGCGATCTCATTTGCAGTTAAAGCCAGAGTTGCTGAACAGTTTTCAGTGGTTCTGGCATGCACAGGCAGTTATGATTGGGACCACCTTGTGAGTAACTGTGCAGATTCATGTAGCTCAGTTTGTAACTAGAAGCTTAGTCATTGACAAGTGAGAACCAACTTCAGCAAATTTCAGTGGATGGTGTGCCCTTGGTCCTGACCTATTGGCCTGGGACTTAGTAGTGAATCATGGGATTTTGCCATTCCCATCTGTATTGTTATTTTTCAGCTTGACCCTCCCCTCTCCTATTTTGTGTCTGCTTCTTTCTAAACTCTAATTTCATGTACTTTGTACTCTTCCTGAAGCTGGGCTTCAGATCTGCTCTAACTGGATGGGATTTGCCTTTTCATACAGTCATCCCTCAGGCAATCTGAAGTTTTAATGTGTACAGATCATTGCAGATGACGCGATCGACAAGTTTGTCATCTGAAGTTTTACTTGGATAGTGGGAGAAAGTGAGGGCTACAGATGCTGGAGATCAGATCGAGAGTGTGTTGCAGAAAAGCGCAGCAGGTCAGGCAGCATCTGAGCAGCAGGAGAATCGATGTTTTGGGCTTAAACCCTTATTCAAGAATTCCTGATGAAGGGCTTATGCCCAAAACGTCAATTCTCCTGCTCCTCTGATGCTGCCTGACCAGTTGTGTTTATCCAGTGCCATGCTCTCGACTCTGTGCTTGCATAGTGCCTCACTACGTGTTAGACATCCCAGACCCAGCTTCAATTGTTGGCAGATACAGCAGCTGAAGTTTGCCTGCCAACAGCAGTGGGATGAGAGGCTGCTTTGCCTGTTGGTGATTGCAAGGGTCAATGAGTGTTGACAAGAGCACGAGGATGCCCTCTGCTCTTTAACTGGACCCTGGGATCTTTTAATGTGCACTGTAATGAGATGGGCCATGAGTTTTCAACAAGAACAGAGCATACCTTGAGTAGTAGTGCACCACTGCCAAGTTATAGATTCAATGATGAAACACATCTTGACCCACCACCTTCAAACTGTGCACAGTGATAACAATTTGTCCAAGCTGACAGGCAATGTATCTTTTTGGAGGTATGACTGAATTTATCTTAATTTGCCATTCATATTTTGCAGCAGGGCTATCAGATGAGTGTGTGCAAAGCCAAACTAATTCCTAGTCCAAGGAGTGCTGAAGACTGAATTCTAGCAATCAATCCTACTCCAGCCTCCTGCCTGAGGGCCAATAGATGCAGATCAAATCCAAGTCATTCCTTGTTTCTGTGGCAAGTAGATACTACTTTCAGCCACTGAAACAATTGGAAGACTTTGACCCTGCTGTGAAACTGATTCTGGGTTTCTCAAATTGCCTTCAGGCTGTAATTCCAGACAGAGATCCAATGGTATATTCAGCCCCTACACGAGATAAATTGTGGGCCGAAGGGCCCATTCTTCTGCTGTCCTGTCCTCATCTCGCTGAGTGGAGTGCAAGCCTGTTAGTCTGTATGTTATGTTGGCTGCTGATTTCAGCTGTGTTTGTGTCTAGGGTATTTCAATTTTTTTTTTTTAAATACTCTCTCTCTTCCTTTTCCTGACAGGGAAACTACGTGCTGGAGAAGGATGAATTGCTGGAGACGCAGAGGCCAGAGTACGATGTCATTCTGTGCCTAAGTTTGACAAAATGGATTCATCTCAACTGGGGCGACGAGGGGCTCAAACGGATGTTCAAACGCATTTACAGGCATCTGCGGCCTGGTGGCATTTTCATCCTGGAGCCGCAGCCCTGGTCGTCTTATGGGAAGCGGCGGAAAATTACGGTGAGGTTTTTTTTTTGAAAAAGCATAATTGTTTGCGGCATTTTGGCACTGCTGACTGTGTTCAATGTCTATTGCCCGTTTCTGATTATCCGTCAGAAAATGTTGGTGAACCACAGCCGTCCGTCTAAGTACAACCTCCATGTGGTTGAGCGGAGAGTTCTAGGATCCAGTGAAAGAACAGTGATATAATTGTAAACAAGTGGCTTGGAGTGGGTGGAGCTTACTGGTGGTCGGGGGTTTTCCTGTATGTCTGCTACTCTTCTAGGTGCTAGTGGACATTGATTTGGAAGATTTTGTCGTGAGAGGGGGCTGTACTTTTGTCTACATATCTTCGGTTAATATTGTGACAAGGAGGATTATAAAAGAAGGTTTACACTTGCAGCAGCTGTCTGCCACACCTGTATGTATATCATCTGTACATGAGAAACCTTTGGAATGAAAAAGTCAGCAAATTTCCATGTATCACCTTGTGGCTGAACTATACAGAGCAATGGTTTCCCTCAACTTTGGTCACTTGGTATGCTTCTGTTGGGAACAGCGCTGCTAGTTAAAGTGGGGATGAACAATCAGGATTGTTGTTCCCTGTTTAGTTTTGGACATTGAGAGTGGATTCTCAGCTGTGATAGTGTCTCCTATTCCAATGTCCAAGCCATTGCCTGGAGTATGTGAAGGTGTGTTGGAAAGCCATACCTGCTGACTGACCCCTATCCCAGCCAGAGATGACAACAGTCAGGAAACAGTGGCACCATCAAGGCAGGGAGGGTTCTTGTCCACTTGAACATGTTGTTTGAGGTTAAGTAATCTTCATTGTCCTTAACAATGGACAACAGGCGACAATGTAAATTTAAATCCAAATTGGTGGACTGAGAGTAGCGTGGGTCTTGCAGCTGCTCCTGAGATTCTAGCTTATTTCTAGATTTGCTTCTAGATTTGTTACAGTTGTGACATTTCAGTAGTGCAATAAATTTTTTCTGATTTATTTTTGATTGTAAGTACATGAATAAGAAATGTTTGGAGGGCTATGGGCCAAGTGCAGGCAGGCTGGGACTAGTTTAGTTTGGGATTATGGTTGGCATGGACTAGTTGGACCGAAGGGTCTCTTTCCGCGCTGTATGACTGTGATTCCTATAATTGTTTATGAGGGCACCCTCTGAAATTGAACTGCTCCCAAATGTTGTGAAATCATCGTGACATTTTTTTTATACTTGTGGACTTGATCAGAAACCAGATGAGAGAGATCTTTAATTACTTGAGTCATTCCTATTTGAGCTGTATTGCAACTGTTATAACTCAGTTAATCTGTACAATATCCAGGCTTGGACTGTCAAGTGGCAACTAGGATTTGCGCCACATAAATATCAGGCTATGACCATCACTAATAAGAGACAATCTATCCAACACCCCTTGACATTCAGTGGTGTTACCAACACTGAATCCCCCACTATCAACATCCTGGGGGTTATCATTGACCAGAAACTCAACTGGACTCACCACGTAAATAGTGTAGCTACAAGAGCAGGTCAGAGGCTAGGAATACTGTGGTGGGTAACTCACCTCCTGACTCCCCAAAGCCTTTCCACCATCTACAAGGCACAAATCAGGAGTGTGATGGAATGCTCCCTACTTGCCTGGGTGAGTGCAGCCCCAAGAACACTCAAGAACAAAGCTTGATTGGCACCACATCCACTCCCTCCACCACCGACACTTAGTACACATGGCTGCTACTATCTACAAGATACACTGCAGAAATTCAGCAAAGATCCTCAGACAGCATCTTCCAAATCCATGATCGATTTCATCTAGAAGGACAAGGGAAGCAGATATATGGGAACACCACCACCACTCTCCAAGACACTCGTCATCCTGACTTGGAAATGTATCGCCGTACCTTTGCTGTCGCTGGATCAAAATCCTGGAATTCTTTTCCTAATGGCATTGTGGGCCATCCCAGAGCAGGTGGACTGCAGTGATTCAAGAAGGCAGCTCACTACCACCTTCTCAAGGGCAGCTCAGAATTGGCAATAAATGCTGGGCCCAGCCAGCAATGCCCACAGCCTACAAATGAATAAAGGAAAAATAATGTCCGAGCTCCACAGCTAGCTTGAAACTTGTGATCCCGTTTAGGGTCCCAACCCTATTTTGGGATGTCCTGCACTAAATTTCGGTTTCATCAATTACAGTTTGGATTTCACACTGCCTCAGTCCTAGATCCTGGGTGCTCCTGCACTGAGATCTCACTTGTATATTTATAGTCTGAGATTTTGAGAGAGTTCACACCACCCGAGAGTTGATCCTGCTTCACCAGGTAAAGACGAATCGATTCAGGACTGAATTCCAATAGAATGTTGTTATTGCTGTTTCACAAGATCTGTCAATTTCAAGTGTTAAAGGTTATGCCGAGTAATAAAATTATTCATTTCAGTTGATTCTTGTTGCCCTTCTAAAAGATCTGTTTGTGTTTTCCCAGGAGACAATCTACAAGAACTACTATAAGATTATCTTTAAACCGGATCAGTTTACGTCTTATCTGTTGTCCCCAGAGGTTGGGTTTTCCAGTTACGAACTGGTGGGAACACCTCAAAGCACATCTAAAGGTAAGGGATGTATTTAAAGGCCACATGGCTTCAGCGCTGCTTATTGGAACTCTGCAATTTAGATTGCTGCTGCAGCTGAAGCAGCTTTTCGATGATGCAGGCACACACTAGAATGTGTTAGTGCTATCATTTTAGAAAGAAATGGGTTGAATGGCAGCCTACTGTGTTGAGATTCTGATCGTACGAAATTGGAAACCAGAGAGAAGACCATAACAGGTGAGAAGACAGAGACCATGGGGTGGCACAATGGCTCAGTAGTTAGCATTGCTGTCTCTCAGTGCCAGGGACCCGGTTCCATTCCACCCTCTGGCGACTGTCTAGATGGAGTTTACACGTTCTCCCCGTGTCTGCGTGGGTTTCCTCCAGGTGCTCTGGTTTCCTCCCACAGTCCAAAGATGTGCAGGTTGGGGTGGACTGGCCATGCTAAGTTGCCCTGTAATGTCCAGAGATGTGCAGGTTAGGTGGGTTAGCCATGGGAAATGCAGGGATAGAGTAGGTAGGTGGGCAAGTTTGGGTAGGGTGTTCTTTGGAGGGTCAGTGTAGGCTTGATGGGCCGAATGGTCTGCTTCCACATTGTACGGATTCTATACGTTGATACAAATACTCATTGGGTTAGGCAGTGTAGTAAAGTGAGAAGCTGGGGTTAATTTTTCAGGTCAAAATTACTTCTGATGAAAGGCTCATTGATTTTTAACATTAATTCTCTGTCCAATGATGTCTGACCTGAATATTTTTCGCATCTGCTGTTAGCATTCATAGTCGTAGAGTCATAGAGATGTATAGCACGGAAATAGACCCAACAATCCAACCGTCCATGCCAACCAGATATCCCAACCCAATCTAGTCCCACCTGGCCCATATCATTCCAAACCCTTCCTATTCATGTACCCATCCAGATGGCTTTAAATGTTGCAATTGTACTAACTTCCACCACTTCCTTTGGCAGCTCATTCCATACATGTACCACCCTCTGCGTGAAAAGGTTGCCCCTTCAGTCTCTTTTATATTTTTCCCCTCTCACCTTAAACCTATGCCCTCTAGTTCTGGACTCCCCCACCCCAGGGAAAAGACTTTGTTTATTTATCCCATCCATGCCCCTCATGATTTTATAATCCTATTTAAGGTCACCCCTCAGCCTCCGACACACGAGGGAAAATAGCCCCAGCCTATTCAACCCCTCCCTATCGCTCAAATCCTCCAGCCCTGGCAACATCCTTGTAAATCTTTTCTGACCCCTTTCAAGTTTCACAACATCTTTCCGATAGGAAGGAGACCAGAAGTGCCTGCAATATTCCAACAGTGGCCTAACCAATGTCCTGAACAGCTGCAACATGACCTCCCAACTCCTATATTGAATGCATTGACCAATAAAGACAAGTTTACTAAATGCCTTCTTCACTATACTATCTACCTGCAACTCCACTTTCAAGGAGCTATGAACCTGCACTCCAAGGTCCCTGTGTTCAGCAACACTCCCTCGGACCTTACCATTAAGTGTACAAGTCCTGCTAAGATTTGCTTTCCCAAAATGCAGTACCTCACATTTATCTAAATTAAAGTCCATCTGCCACTTCTCAGCCCATTAGCCTATCTGGTCAAGATCCTGTTGTAATCTGAGGTAACCCTCTTCGCTGTCCACTACACCCTCCAATTTTGGTGTCATCTGCAAACTTACTAACTATACCTCCTATGCTCACATCCAAGTGATTTATATAAATGATAAAGTAGTGGACCAGCACCAATCCTTGTGGCACTCCACTGGTCACAGGCCTGCAGTCTGGAAAAACAACCATCCACCACCACCCTCTGTCTTCTACCTTTTGAGCCAGTTCTGTATCCAAATGGCTAGTTTTCTCTGTATTCCATGAGATCTAACTTTGCTGACCAGTCTTCCATGGGGAACCTTGTTTGAACGCCTTACTGAAGTCCATATAGATCATGTCCACCACTCTGCCCTCATCAATCCACTTGGTTACTACTTCAAAAAAACTCACTGAAGTTAGTGAGACACAATTTCCTGCTCACAAAGCCATGTTGACTCTAACTAGTCCTTGTTTTTCCGAATACATGTAAATTCCGTCCCTCCGGATTCCCTCCAACAACTTGTCCACCACTGATGTCCAGTAACTTTATTGTTATGCAATTGTTGCCAAACTTGAGTGGGTTTAAAGGGGAATAAATAAAGGAATGTTACGATTTGGTTTGTCTTCCCTGAACAGATGCTGACTTTATCTATTTTAGATTTAGTTCTTTTGATTCACCTGAATGTTGCAACTAAGCAGCTGTTTTCCTCCACAGGGTTCCAGCGGCCGGTTTACCTCTTTCACAAAGGGTCATCCATCTAGTGCGAACTAAGACTTCCAAAGCCAGCTCCTGGCTGCTATTTCAGTTTCTTTTGTCCATCAATGGCTCTTTCCCGACCATCTCCTCTCTCTTGTCGAAGCCAGTGGAAGACCCTGCACGGGACACGTGGTCTATCGTCATGAGCACTGCCTTTTTTTTTCCGTTTGTTTTAAATTGACAAGCTGTTAATCTCGATCTGCTTCACATAAAAGCCTCAATGAATGTATAAAGAGAAAGGAAACGCATACTAGGGTTACAAAAAAAACTGCATTTGCTGGCTTCAGGCACCTCTTGGGTGGGGAAGGGAGCACGTGACTTATTTTCGAAAGTGTAACTTCTGCTCTTGAATTCACAGTGCGCCAACACTGTCAGCATTGCCTCTAGGAGAGTTTCAGCCCCTTTTTCTGACAAAGCCCCATTGTTTGGTTATGTGGGAATGCACGGATTTCTTGTGGAGTGGCAGGGGGAGGAATATCTATTAAACACGGAGAGACATCACAGATGAAACTATCACAATGGCCCTACGTACTGTTGCATTGTTTTAATATCATAACCTCCAGTGCGTCAGCCACTTGTCCATAGGGTAATTTGACACTTCTCTCTCTTCACCCAGTCTTCACCAAAAAAGAAAGTTTTGCTGGACATTATAAACCAGCCAAACCCTGAAACCAGTTGGGCTTGTAGATGCAACTAAAATCATCCATTGTTATTCTGTTAGAATGATTGGCCATGAATTTGGAGATATGGTCATGTTGAGCTGTGTGCAGACCCTTGCCATGTGGTGGTGACCATTTCCATTGCCCTGGTTGGTATGAGCACAGGATGTGAGCAATGTTGAGTTTGAGATTGATCCAAAACTTTATGGCCAGTGGTCTGGAATAGTCACTTGTAACTTCTAACAGTTTCCGCAGTTGGTACTGCTACATCTTTTTGTCTTTTTCCCCCCTGCCTCAAACCAGGCAGATGCGCTTTTCAGCTGTTCCAAATCCCTCAGTGGTGTTGAGGAAGGTGATTTTTGTTTTCTCATCTCTCTTTATCGTCTTGATGTCCAAAAACTCAAATGTTACATCGACCCTTTTTTTTTCCTCAGTAATTCTGAGCTGGGTTATTGAAACCCTGTACGTGCAGCGCTAAGACTTAGGT
This sequence comes from Chiloscyllium plagiosum, assembly GCF_004010195.1. Taxonomy (NCBI): domain Eukaryota; kingdom Metazoa; phylum Chordata; class Chondrichthyes; order Orectolobiformes; family Hemiscylliidae; genus Chiloscyllium; species Chiloscyllium plagiosum. Next base: position 6,376,646 of record NC_057757.1, read on the forward strand.
AAAAGTGAGCAGCATGTGCGATAGCAACAAGTATTAGAGTGGGGTTAAGAGGTCTGAGCACTGTAGTCAGGACTTGCTTTGAAATGCTTACCTATAAGCGCTGTGTGCTTCAGCAAGCTCTGGTTTGCATTTCTCCCCCAGATTGTAACTATCAAGTCAGCAGAACCAAGTGGAATTATTTTAATGTGAAACGCCTGTCATTTTTCCCTTATCCCTCCCACACGCACGTTTGTTCGAATCTTTCAGGCCAGCGTTTGGTCTGATCAACTAATCAGCTAATAGCAGAGTGGGATGATAGTCCTAGATGTGACTAGTGACTTTTTCAATAAATAAACTCCTCAGATTTTGACACGTTTTTGTGTGTGTGTGTGTGTGTGTGTGTGAGAGAGAGAGAGAGAGAATGAGTAACAATGAGATTTGATAAGTGAAACATTTGGAGATTACTTTGTTTTAAAGTAAGAACTCTTGAAAAATATTAATTGCAAGAACATGATGCAGCAATTGTGGGGGGGGAGGTGTACTGCACCTTTTTTGGTTCTGCCATTCTATAAAATTCCTGAAAGCCAACTACTTAGAAATGACTCCAAACCTCATGCACTCGTGTGTGTGTGTGTGTGTGTGTGTGCGCGCGCGCGTGTATGTGTCTCTCTCTGTCTGTCTGTCTGTATATATACTGGAGTAGTTTTTACTGCTCAAAAACCCTTTCACTCCTTGCGCTGACCCCCCTCCACCATCCCCAAAAAGAAATTTTGTAAACAGGCGCTAATCTATGAAGGTACAGAATAAAGTGCATGTTAGCATTCCCCCCCCCCCCCCACCTCATCTGGACCAATGAGCTAGACTTGATAAGTTGGATCCATGCAGTAACCCTTTGCCATGCATTTGTTGCTATGCACTGTAAATATTCCTGCAGTACAGTACAGAAATGATGCTTTTGTAATTTTCTTTCTAAGGTTAAGAGGTTTCCTGACTTCATTCAGTGCTTTGTTTCAACATCCATAACCTTCTGACTGCTCTCATCCTAACCCAATTTTCATCTTGGCTCTCCTATGTTCCTGTTGAAAAGGCCATTGTGCTGGTTATTTTCTTAAACATTTTTTTCGTGGGATGGGGTGGGGGTGGGTTTGAGAATTGGGTAGATCCAGTGCTTCATGTTAAAATAAGGGGTTTCTTTTTTTTTCTCTGCTGTTGGGGAGGGAAAAAGGGGTGGAATAAAGCTCATGGCCTTGCCAGTGTTTTGGGTCTGCGCAGACCCCGGGATCCAAGGAGAGTTAAACATTCTGTTGTGCTTTTACAAAGAATTTTTATTTTTGTTTCCACTTCTCATTGACAGACCAGTTCAAACCTTGGGCCAGAGCTGCATGTGCTAGGTAAACGTTGTTTCACTGTTATCTTCTAACAGTGACCTTCTGTCCATTTTTGTGCATTCTAGAATCCACCCACTAGACAACCTGGTGGTGAGGTTCCGTCGCCATCCCTTATTTGACCCATTGGTTCAAAGGATCAGTATTAAACGCAAAGGGATAGATCTGTGGGAAGTTTGATTCTGATCTGGAGCTCTCAGCACAGTTTGCCAATCGTTACTGGCTGTGATTGATTAGGTAGGGAATCTGAGAATTCTGGACTCGAGTCAAACCAGAGGCATGTTTTGTGTGTCAATTTTATCACAATTGTTGACAGGCACTTAGTTATCTTTTTGGATTAGAACTCACCCCTGGCAAAGATCACCCCAAGAATTCACCTCTAGCTCACTTGCTGACAATATTTCTTTTTCCTTGGAACTTGTCTAATGGCTGTTCAAGTTGGGGGTTTTAGAACACGTTCTTTCTTAATCTGGGTTTGAAGTGTATGGACTTCAAGGAGTCTTATTCCTTTATTTTAAAGGGAGCAAGTTTTACATGCACATTGAATTTGCCTTTTTTTTTCAGATTAAGGCACTTCTTGAATATGTACCTAGCAGCACCGAACCTTTCCCTTCAAGAATGCATCCAGTCAGATTGGCCCTAAACTGCCTGTAATGAACTTCCAACCTCACCATTCTCCCACTGTTCATTTGCAATGTCCAGTGGCTGAATAGCGTGTACAACCCTGTGTAGGTGTCTCATTTCGAGCTGATTACAGTCACTGTTTTGTCTCTCTGCTCCTGCCCCCACCCCTGTGATTTCTCTGCCTTTTTCCAATATCTCTTACAGGCTTAGCCAATCCCTTTTCCAATGAGCAACTGCAATGAAAGGTGCTCCTGAGGAGGAACTCCTGTGGCTGCCTTAACACCTGGAGTGCAGCAAACCATTTTGGCGTGAGCAGGTTTAGCAGCAGTCTCAGCCCATTGGTACTTGCACTGGTCTCTCAATTTGTCTTTTGTTTTTAATTAAGCCATGGCTTGTAAACGAGGTGCTTTCTCCAACTATTTACCAGCTCCGTACAGGAACTTATTTCTTCAGTGTGATAAACTGTATCTTTGACAACTGGTTCACTGCAGCTTCCAAACAGGGAGGGGAGGGTGGGGAAGGCAACTGTATGTACATGTCTGCATTACAGGGGGTGGTTAAGTGCAAATAAACTTGAGATTCTAGATTTTTAAGAAAAAAAAGTAAATAAAATGTTGTCTTTGATAAAAAGTTTCAGGAAAAAAATTGTCATTTGTGAATTTTTGTAAAAAAAAGATAAAACCAAATGCTGCAAAAATCCAATGTCAAACATACATCAAGTGTCATTACAATAAAGGAATACAAAGTGTTAAACTGGCTGCTGTCTTTTGTTTTCACATTAACTCGTCGCTTGTATATTACAACTGTGCTCTTATCCTAACAAACCTCCTGAACTGTGGAGCAAACTTGAGGGCCTGTTGAGGTTCTAGCCTTTGGTTACCAAGTGTACCTTTGCTGTTCTACTTGTTCACCACCATCAGCCAGCTGTGGGGGTGGTTATTATAACTGGAACCTTTGGCTGGAGTTTGAGGGCAGATTCAGTAGGTTGTACCAATAATCCATTATAAAATGTAGAAGAATAAGAGGTGATATAACTGAGAACTCCATGAAGGCTGGTATCCCATCACCTAGTTCCATGTGCATTTATTTGACACTGACCCAGCTCTGAGAGTGAGCAGAATCCCAGTTTCTGCTGGCTCAATAACGTCCTTTTTGGAAAGGAAATCCAGGCAGATTTTTATTAATTTATTCCATATTCTAACAGTTATGATGGGACTTGAACCAGTGTCACCAGAGAATCAACCTGTCTGAATACTAAACCTGTAACATTACCACTACACCATTGTCCTCCCTCTCTGTTTATATTTTTTTTATTTTATTGAACAGAAGAGTTTACAAAACAATTAACATTTAACAGCTGTATACAGAGAAACAGCAATTTTACGAGGGAGAGGAGCAGCAAAGCCAAACTCCAAACCCCACCGTTCAACCAATTTTCAGGGAAATTAAGTCAAACCTCAAATCCCACTTTCAGTCATCACAAAAAAAGATGTAACAAATACAAGAAAGTCCAATTAGATAAGAAACCGTGTATATAGAATACAGAACCCCCCACCCCCAGCAAGCTTCCTGTCCATCCCTCCCACCTTCTCTCCTGTTTGTCTCTGTAAGCCAAGGCTCCCTAATTGGACCAGATCAACAATCACAGTCAGGGAACTCATATTCTGAGGTCCACCTGGCTGACATTGATTCAATCACTGCATTCCCCCCCTCCCCCTCGAAGTTGTGAGACGAAGGTCTGTTCCTTTTCCAGTTCCTTCTCAGGCATTTTTGCACCAGTCCCGGTTCCTCTGACTTTGCCTCGGATGCTACCTTTGTGGACTGGACCATAGCCCGCCTCTTGTGCGTGGAGTGACTCAGCTGAAGCTCATCTTCTGGTGGTAACAGCTTTGAGGCTGTGACATCTCATGTCCAACTCATCCTCCGAGGTTTCTTCAATGCCAGGCTGTGGGGGAGAGCTCATCAGTTCTGACAGCTTTGCTGGATGACCTGAGGGGCTGGATATGTTTTGCTCATGCCCTATTTGCGAGATTATAGCTTTCGTGTGGTCCTCATGCTTGTTCAGGACCGCCTCTCCTATGTAAACTTTATACATTACAGGGCTTGACCTTGCATTGATCGTGTCTCTTACCCATGCAGGGCCAATTTGTGGTTTGACACCAAACTTTGGAGTAATTGCCTCTCTTGCTTAGAGGAGTCTTCTATCCAGCATTAGACTATCCTTGTATGCCGAGTGCCATCTGACTAGGAAATACTCAAATTCCCGGCTGGTAAATAAAGGCCCATTGTTTGTGACCCAACAACTCTGGGACTCAAGGTGAAAGTGAGGACTGCAGATGCTGGAGATTAGAGTGGTGCTGGAAAAGCACACCAGGTCAGGCAGCATCTGAGTAGCAGGAAGATTGACATTTCGGGCAAATGTTCGCAACTTTTCAATTGGCCTTCCCACGTTCGACGAGTGAACTCTACGCGCATCCCACCACTTTGAATCGGTGTCCATAATGACTAAAAACATTGAGCCCATGAAAGAGCCAGCACAGTTGATGTGTAACTGAGTCCAGGGTTTGTCCACTCATTCCCATGAATGTGAGGGAGCTGTTGTTGGTAATTTTTCCAGTCTGGACACTGTCCCGTCAACGTGGCTGTGTTGGCACCCAAACCCAGTCACCAGACGCAATTTCTCGCCAACAGTTTGGAAACCCCTAGATGACCCACTGGGAAGGCGATGGATCATGGTATTGTCGTTCATGTCTTGTTTAAATCCTTCTCTCACTTCTTGCTCCATAGTTTGAAATCCTCTACCCTAGGGGAAAAGACACCCACCATTCACCTTATCTATACCCTGCATGGTTTTATAAACCTCTATAAGGTCAGCCCTCAGCCTCCTACACTCCACTGAAAAAAGCCCCAGCCTACCCAGCCTCTTCCCTTAATTCAAGCCCTTTATTTTTGGCAACATCCTGGTAAATCTCTTCTGAACTTTCTCCAGCTGAATAATATCCTATTACAGGATGACCAGAACTGCACACAGTTCAGAAAAGGCCTCACCAATGTTCTATACAACCGCAACATGACATCCCAACTCATATTTGCCCCATGGTTAACAAAAAAAAGTCAGCTTTGAATTTAACAAATGATACAGTTTCAGTTATCATTCCTTACTTTACTGAAGTCTGGTTAATTCTGACCCGTTTCTAGGGGTGTGGGTTGAATTCCTGACATTCACCTTTGCTTGTCTTATGAAGAGAGACTGTGAAGTTTGGGCCTAGATATCTTGAGAAGTGTCAATTTTACAGAGGAGGAGATGGTCGATGTCTTAAAACACATTAAGTTGGATAAATCCCCAGAACCAGATCAGGTGTACTGTAGAGCTCTGTGGGAAGCTGGGGAAGTCATTGCTGGGCCCCTTGCTGAGATATTTGTGTCATCGATAGCCATGGGTGACATGCCAGAAGACAAGCAGTTGGTTAATGTGATGCCATTATTTAAGAAAAGTGGTAAGGAAAAGCCAGGGAACTATAGATAGGTGAGTCTGACATCAGAACTGAGGAAGGGTGACGGGACCTAAAACGTTGACTCTGATTTTTCTTCACAGATGCTGACAGACCTACTGAGCTTTTTCAGCAACTTCTGCTTTTGTTCCTGATATACAGGATCTGCAGTTCTTTCAGTCAGTGATGGATATGTTATTGGATTCCAAGGGACAAGATTTACATATTTTCCAAAGGGAAGGAATGATTAGGAGTAGTTAACATGGCTTTGTGCATGGGAAATTGTGTCTCACTAACCTAATAGTTTTGTGAAGAAGTGACGAAGAAGATTAATGATGGCAAAGCGGTGAATGTTGTCTATATGAACGTCAGCAAAGCGTTTGGCAAGGTTCTGCATAGTTAGCAAGTTTAGATTGCATGGAATCCAGGGAGAGCTAGCCATTTAAATATAAAATTAGCATGAAAGTAGGAGGCAGAGAGTGATGGTGGAGGGTTGTTTTTCAGACTGGTGAAGGAGGCTTTCCACATCCGACAGAAATTTACCTGTACTTCCGTGCATGTTATCTTTTGTATCCGTTACACCCAATGTGGTCTTGTCTACATTGGGAAGACAGAATGCCAACTTGTGGTTTGTTTCAGAGAACATCTCTGGGACAACCTGCACCAACCAACCCCACCGCCCTGTGGCTGAACACTTTTAACTCCCCCTCTCACTTCACCAAGGACATGCAGGTCTGGGCCTCCTCCATCATCAAACCCTTATCATCTAACGCTTGGAAGAATGCCTCATCTTCTGCCTTGGGACCCTGCAACCACACGGGATCAATGTGGATTTCACAAGTTTCCTCATTTCCCCTCTGTTATGGATGAGGCCAGACCACTCTAAGCATTCTTAAAAAGGCAGCCCACACCATAACTTTGCAATTTGTTATGGTAAGTGTACAGTGAAAATTACCTGGGCTAGGTCAGCTAGATTGTCTACCGGGTTTTAAAATAGACAAAAACTTATTCACAAAATTATACAACGAAACACAAAGAACAGAATAAAGAACCCCCTACAGAACTCAGTCTATCCAATTAGACTTAATTCTGTTCTGAATATACACAACAGTCCTAATAAACAACCCCCCCCCCCCTTAAATACAGTAAAAAATGAGCCCTTCATCAGGAATACAGGCAGAGAGTCTGAAGGGTGGAGAGATAAGTGAGAGGAGGGTGGGGGTGGGGAGAGAATAGCATAGAGTACAATTGGTGAGTGGGGGAGGGGATGAAGGTGATAGGTCAGGGTGAGAGAGGAGGGTGGAGGATAAGTGGAAAAGAAGATAGGCAGGTAGGACAAGTCATGGTCGGCCCCCAACGCCTCATCTTCACCATGGATATCCAATCCCTCTTTACCTCCATCCGCCAAGAACAGGGCCTCCAAGCCCTCCGTTTCATCCTCTCCTGACGTCCCCAACAGTACCCTTCCACTGACACTCTCATTCGTTTGGCCGAACTTGTCCTCACCCTTAACAATTTCTCCTTCGAAT
>NC_057757.1:6386878-6430929 GCF_004010195.1 Chiloscyllium plagiosum
ACAAACAATAACAGGCCCATCACTGACCCCTGAGGCACTCCACTAGTCACAGGCCTCCAGTCCGAGAAGCATCCTTCCATTATTAACCTCTGCTTCCTACCATTAAGCCAATTGTGTAACCAGTTTGCCAGCTCATCCTGGATTCCATGAGATTTAATCTTCCAGAGCAGCCTACCATGTGGAACCTTATCAAAGGCCTTACTGAAGTCCATATAGACTATGTCTACCGCTCTGCCCTCATCAACCTTTCTGGTCACTTCATCAAAGAACTCTTAACAAATTTGTGAGAGAGGATCTCCCACTCATAAAGCCATGCTGATTATTCTTAATCAAACCCTGTCTTTCCAAATGTATGTATATCTTATCCCTCAGAATCTTCTCAAATAACTTGCCCACCATAGATGTTAAGCTTACTGTTCTACAGTTCTCAGGCTTTTGTTTGCACCCTGCTTGAATAAGGGCACAACATTCACTACCCTCTAGTCATCCGGGACCTCACCTGTAGCTAACAATGATGCAAAAATATCAGCCAGGGCCCCCCGCAATTTCTTCCCTAGCCTCTTGCAGTATTCTTAGATATAACTGGCCAGGACCAGGAGATTTATCCGCCTTCGTATATTCTAATACACCCAACACCTCCTCCATTGTGATATGGATTGTCCCCAAGATATCACCACTAACTTTCCCAAATCGTCATGTTTTTCTCCACGGTAAACCCAGAGGAGAAATACTCATTGAGCACCTTGCCATCTCCTGCGGTTCTACACATATATGTCCACTTTGGTACTTAAGGGACCCTATTCTCTTTCTAATAATTCATTTTCCTTTAATACACTTAAAGTACCTCTTTGGATTCACCCTAATCTTCTCAGCCAAGGCCATCATATATCCCCTTTTAGCCCTCCTGACTTCCTTCTTCAATAAGAATATTGCGTGTAATTCTGATCTCCCTGCTATAGGAAGGGTGTTGTGGAACTTGAAAGGATTGAGAAAAGATTTACAAGAATGTTGCCAGGCTTGATATGTTTGAGCTACAGAGAGAGGCTGAGTTTTCCCTGGAGAATCGGAGGCTGGGGGTAACCTTATAGAATTTTATCAAATCTTTTTACCAAGATAGGGGAGACCAAACGGTTTAATGTGAGAAGGGAAAGATTTAAAATGGACCTAAGGGGCAACTTTTTCACACTGAAGATGGTGCATGTATGGAATACGCTGGCAGAGGAAGTGGTGGAGGCTGTACAATTACAACATTTAAAAGGCATCTGGATGGATATATGAATAGGAAGGGTTTAGAGGGATATGGAACAAATGCTGGCAAATGGGAATAGGTTAATTTAAGATATTTAGATGGCATGGACAAGTTGGACTGAAGAGTCTGCTTCTGTGCTATACATCTGTATAACTATGAGATTTAATTGAAGTGTAAAGGTTATAGGTGATTGACCAAGTAGATGTAGAGTGGATATTTCCCCTTGTGGGACAATCTCGAAGGAAACATCATAGTTTTAGGATAAGGGGTGGCAGATATAAAACAGATGAAGGGGAATTACTTATCTCAAAGGGTCATGAACCTGTGGAATTTATTGCCCTAGAGCGGTGGTACAGTGGCTCAGTGCTTAGCACTGCTGAGTCAATGCACCAGGGACCAGGGTTCAATTCCACCCTTGATTATCTGTGTGGAGTTTGCACTTTCTCCCTGTGTCTGCGTGCGTTTCCTTCCACAGTCCAAAGATGTGCAGGTTAGGGTGGATTGGCCATGCTACGTTCCCCCACAGTACCCAGGTGGTCTACCAATGGGAAGTGCATGGTTACGGGGAGGGGGTTCAAGTCTGGGTGGGAGATGGTGTTTGAGAGTTTTGTGGACTTGATGGGCTGAATGGCCTGCTTCCACACTCTAGAGATTCTATGATACAGATTGCATTGGACACTGAATAAATTTAAGGAGGAGATGGATTTTTAATTAGTTATAGGTTGAAGAAACAGGAGAGCGCACAGGAAAGTGGTGTTGAGGCCGAGATGAGATCAGCTATGATCATAATTGATGAAGGAGCATGCTCGAGGGGCTGAACTGCTTACTCCTGCTGCTCATTACTAAATTTGCATTTTTTTTCATTACAAACCTGAACCGTCTGCTTCTAATAATACCCCTTAGTCTTAAACGCTGCCCCCCTCCCCCAACTAGCAGAAATAGTTTCTCCCTATCTGTTTCTCTTAATGTCTTGAAAGCTTTAATCAAATCACCCCTTACTTAACAGGTTAAGGACTGGGCAAAATCACTTTGACTGTTTAACAACATATAACATAATTGCAAAAAGCACGGATCAAATATTAGACACCCCCTTTTATAGAGGAAAATATTCGGTTAATGTTCTGTAGAACACAGAAATATTCAGGACCTTCCTGACCTCCAGTAGATTCTATGTTCTATGATCTATTTCCAGTACTTTTCTGGCCTTTATAGATTGAGACAGAGTGTACCAGCAAGGCTCTGGTCAATCTTCACAAAACACTGGATCATACTCAGCTGGAGTAATCTACGAGGTAAAAACAGAGGGAGTAATCTATCCCATTCTGAAGACATTAGAATGCAGAAAGGATTTACAAGAATTGTTCAAAAGGGATTTCATTTTGAGAACAGATGAGAGAATGTTTGATGGAGTAAGAGGTCTGAATAGAGTGAATAAAGACCATTCTAAATGGCAGAAGAGTTAAGATATGTTGAGTGGCAAAAGAACCAATGGCGATATGAGGAAAAGTCTTTTATGCAGGGATCACTTAGAGTCGCAGAGCTGCACAGCATGGAAACAGATCCTTCGGTTCAACTCGTCCATGACAGATACCCGAAATGAATCTAGTCCCATTTGCCCCATATCCCTCTAAACTCTTCCTAGTCATGTACCCATTCCGATGCCTTTTAACTGTAATTGTATCAACCTCCACCACTTCCTCTGGCAGCTCATTCCACACAGACACACACCACCCTCTGCGTGAAAAAGTTGCCCCTCAAGTCTTTTAAATGTTCACCTTAAACCCATGCCCCCCAGTTTTGAACTCCCCCACCCCGGGGAAAAGACCTCATCCATTTACCACATTTGTGTCCCTCATAAACTTCTATAATGTCACCCCTTAGCCTCTGATGCTCCAGGGAATATAGCCCCAGCCTATTCAGCCTCTCCCGATAGCTAAAACCCTCCAACACTGGCAACATCCTTGTAAATCTTGTCTGAACCCTTTCAAGTTTCACATCTTTCCTACAGACCTGAATTTTTCTTTTACGAAGAAAGGTAGAGACAGATTGGTTTACTCAGAGGCCAATAAAGTAAACAGTTTATGAAGCCTTGGATTTCTTTTTAAAGGTGGAACAATAGAAGCAGCCTGACTGGGTGTGTTAACCTCCCACAAACCAGAATTTTTAGTTTTAGTTTTTCAATCACAGTTGCAGGGTTTTGGAGCTGCAGTACATCTCTCCCTGCTACTCTCTCTCTCAGAATTTTCTCTTGATGTTTTTCCCTCCTGGATTGGAGAATTGCCTGTGAGACAATCTGTTTTACTGAATTAGCCTTTGTCAGGGGTGTGTTTAAGGAATGTTATTATATTGGACCAGTTATTGCTTAGTAGCAAAATAATCTATTATTCTGTTAAGTTTTCCAATTGAGTTGTTATTCCAATTCTTTATCTTGTTGTATTATATCTATAGTTCTTGAATAAAGGGTGCTGTGCTTCAAGACTGGTAGTTTGACCAATCGAGTTGCATCTGGAATATAATGCCTTGCACTTGCTTTTGAAATTAAAAAAAGACAGTGTCTAGGCTGTCCTCTTGACATATTTTGAAAGGGTTTGGTCTGGTCCATAATATACGTGCAAAGTTGTTGATGCTTCTCAACAATGATGGTCCTGTGAATTCTTAACCCTCATCAGTGAGTTTCTGATGGGAATTATTGATTTTGAGTGGATTTCAGTACAGTTTTAAGTTGGTCTGTAGTTCATTTAGCAGACTTAATCCTCACAGCAGGACTCCAGTTTGGTGCTAAAATCTGAACTGGCTTGCATTGGTATTTTCAGATGAACATTTGGAGGGATCTGATTAATTTCTCCATCTCTCACAGGTACATTTTATGTTGAATTCATTGTTTTGGAGAATTGCTGACAGATCGTTTTGCTCATGATTAATGCGACTGCAGCTGTAATTTGCTGCAACACTGTTGTAATGAATCTTCTGCCGGTTAAGTGCAAAGTAAATCTGCAAACATAGCAGGGCAACAGATCTTGTGGTGCAGTGGTAGCATTCTTACCTTCTAGGCTAGGAGGTCTGGGTTCAAATCTCGACTATCCTGGTGGGGTATCATACACACCTAAACAGGTTGATTCACAATGATTAACCAGTGTAGTAGGTAAAACATGCCGGAAACAAGAGTTTGTTTTTAGCAGTGGCTGTTCTGAAATGGGCAAGAACATTAAACTGCGTGAAAAAGAGATCTCATATTTTCAATGAGAGTCCAAGTCGCGGGCCAAATTCAGGTAACCTTTATTGAGATTTACAGCTCAGTTACAGCACACAGCAAAAAGACACACGCTTAGCTTCAGAATGTCTTACCTTATACAGAGCGGACACGCCCACGCTCCTTTGATTACTATTGGTCAGCCGAGCCAAGTTATCTCTTTGTAATTGGCTCTCTGGTACAGCATCTTATACAGTTCCAGCTTGCCAAAGATGGACAGACATATGGTCCCCCCCCCAAGTCCTTCAGGATATCTCCCTTTTTGAGGCTTTTCCCAATGGATACTACATACAAATAACATTTGCCAGCTGCACCGTGTTAATTGCCAATTAATTACGTACTTGCCTATCACTTCAGGAACCTTCTAAATTTCTCATTATAGGAAATACAAAAGAATATTGATTTTTGATCAAAGTTATGTGATTACACCTAACGTTGTTGTGGAGGTGCCAGTGTTGGACTGGGGTGGTCAAGGTCAGAAGTCATACAATACCAGGTTATAGTCCAACAGGTTTATTTGAAATCACAAGCCTTCACAGTGTAGCCCCTTCATCAGGTGAAGTGAAGAGAAGCATACGTACACAGAATTTATCGGCAGAGAGATCAAGGGTAGATCAAAAGGTATGAGTGGAGTGTCGAATAAGAAGCCTCTGCAGGTGTGAGTAACACATCCACAGCTGAATGACAAGCAAAGGGATGACCTTGTATCCAATTAAATTGGGAAGACAGATAATAAAAAAAATAAAAATGAGGTGGTGCTGGAGACAAACCAAATGACTGGAACAACATGGTAGGTATAAGAGTCGCATGCCGAGAATCTCACTAAAGTAATAAGTAGTGGCTCAGGGATGGACAGGACTGGCAGCTTCATGTTCCAGGATACAAATGCTATAGGACTGAAAGAAAGGGGAGCAAAACAGGAGGTTCAGTAACATTTTTGATAAGAGGTAATTGCCATAGTGTTAAGGGTTTAGATGGAGTTTGTACAAGAAAATTTTCTGATTCAGTATGTGGATGTACCTGCTAGAGAAGGTGCAAACTTGACCTGCTTTTGGGAAATAAGGCAGGGCAGGTGACTGAGATGTCAGTGGGGACAGCACTTCGGGGCCAGCGACCATAATTCTATTAGTTTTAAAATAGTGATAGTAAAGGATAGACCGGATCTAAACGTTAAAGTTTTAAATTGGAAGAGGCCAATTTTGACGGTACTAGGCAAGAATGTTCAAAAGCTGATTGCGGGCGGATGTTCGTAGGTAAAGGGACGGCTGGAAAGTGAGAAGCCTTCAGAAATGAGACAACGAGAGTCCAGAGACAGTGTGTTCCTGTCAGAGTGAAAGGCAAGGCTGGTGGGTGTAGGGAATGCTGGATAACTAGAGAAATTGAAGTTTTGGTTAAACAAAAGAAGGAAGCATATGTCAGGTATAGACAGCAGAGATCGAGTGAATCCTTAGAAGAGTATTTAGGCAAGAGGAGTATACTTAAGAGGGAAGTCAGGAGGGCAAAAAGGAGACATGCGATAAGCTTTGGCAAATAGAGTTAAGGAGAATCCGAAGGGTTTTTACAAATACATTAAGGACAAAAGGCTAACGAGGGAGAGAATAGGGCCCCTCAAAGATCAGCAAGGCAGCCTATGCGTGGAGTTGCAGGAGATGGGGGAGATATTAAACAAGTATTTTGCATCAGTGTTTACTGTGGACAAGGACATGGAAGATATAGAATGTGAGGAAATCTTGAAAAATGTCCATATTATAGAGGAGGAAGTGCTGGATGTCTTAAACCACATAAAGGTGAATAAATTCCCAGGACCTGATCAGGTGTACCCTCAAACTCTGTGGGAAGCCAGGGAAGTGATTGCTGAGCCCCTTGCTGAGATATTTGTATCACTGATAGTCACAGGTGAGGTGCTGGAAGACTGGAGGTTGGCTAATGTGGTGCCACTGTTTAAGAAGGGTGGTAAGGACAAGTCAGGGAACTATAGACCAGTGAGCCTGACGTCAGTGGTGGGCAAGTTGTTGGAGGGAATCCTGTGGGATAGGATGTACATGTATTTGGAAAGGCAAGGGCTGATTAGGGATAGTCAACATGGTTTTGTGCGTGGGAAATCATGTCTCACAAACTTGATTGAACTTTTTGAAGAAGTAACAAAGAGGATTGATGAGGGTGCAGCGGTAGATGTGATCTATATGGACTTCATAAGGTGTTCAACAAAGTTTCTCATGGTAGACTGGTTAGCAAGGTTAGACCATATGGAATACGTGGAGAACTAGCCATTTGGATACAGAACTCGCCCAAAGGTAGAAGACGGGGTGGTGGTGGTGGAGGGTTGCTTTTCAGACTAGAGGCCTGTGACCAGTGGTTTGCCACAAAGTATTGAGTCCAATGCTTTTTGTCATTTATATAAATGATTTGGATGTGAATATAGGAGGTATAGTTAATAAGTCTGCAGATGACACCAAATTTGGAAGTATAGTGGACAGTGAAGAAGCTTATCTCAGAGTGCAACAGGATCTTGATCAGATGGGCTAATAGGCCGAAGAGTGGCTGATGATAGTTTAATTTAGATAAATGTGAGGAGCTGCATTTTGGAAAGGCAAATCAGGGCAGGAGTTATACACTAAATGATAAGGGCCTGGGAAGTGTTGCTGAACAAAGAGATGTATGCTCCATACATCAGGAGCATTTCAGAACTGACAGCCAGACTACTGCGACCACTAGGACTTATAACAGCACACAAACCAACAGCCACACTCAGACAACAACTCACCAGAACAAAGGACCCTATACCCAGCATGAGCAAAACTAATGTAGTGTACAAAATCCCATGCAAGGACTGCACAAAACACTATATAGGACAAGCAGGAAGACAGCTAACGATCCGCATCCATGAACATCAACTCGCCACGAAACGCCACGACCAACTATCCTTAGTAGCCACACACGCAGACGACAAGCAACATAAATTCGACTGGGACAACACTACCATTATAGGGCAAGCCAAACAAAGAACAGCCAGGGAATTCCTAGAAGCAGGGCACACATCCACAAACTCCATCAACAAACACATCGACCTGGACCCAATATACCGGCCACTACAGCGGACAGCTGAAACTGACAACCGGAAGTGGCAGGGACAGGCCACTATAAATGCCGGAGGAAACACCACAGAAGCGCTTCACAGGAGGCTCCCAAGCACTGAGGATGTCACCTAGACAGGGGACGAAACGTTCGCAACAAAAATTTCCAGCTCGGCGAACAGAACCACAGCAACGAGCACCCGAGCTACAAATCTTCACCCAAACTTTGGTTCATAGCTCCTTGAAAGTGGAGTTACAGGTAGATGGATAGTGAAGAAGACGTTTGGTATGTTTTCCTTTATTGGTCAGTGCATTGAGTACAGGAGTTGGGAGGACATGTTTCAGCTGTACAGTACATTGGTTAGGCCACTTTTGGAATATTGTCTGCAATTCTGGTCTCTCTCCAAGAGGAAGGATGTTGTGAAACTTGAAAGTATTCAGAAAAGATTTACAAGGATGTTGCCAGAGTTGGAGAGTTTGAGCTATAAGGAGAGACTGAATATGCTGGTGCTACTTTCCCTGGATGGTCAGAAACTGAGGGCTGACCTTATAGAGATTTATAAAATCATGAGGAGCAAGGATAGGGTAAATAGACAAACCCTAGGGTAGGGGAGTCCAGTACTAGAGGTCATGGGTATAAGATGAGGGGGGGATAATTTTAAAGGGACCTAAGGGGCAACCTTTTCATGCAGAGATGGTGCCTGTATGGAATGAGCTGCCAAAGGAAGTGGTGGCGGCTTGTACAATTACAACATTTAAAAGGCATCTAGATGGATACATGAACAGGAAGGATTTAGAGGGAGATGGGCCAAGTGCTTGCAAATGGGATTAGATTAGTTTAGGATATCTGGTTGGCACGGACAAATTGGACTAAAAGGGTCTGTTTCCATGCTGTACACCTCTATGACTCTATAAACCAAAACTGTACAAATTAATTAAGGTGGAGAGAGAATAATAATTTATCAAGGCAATGGTATCAAAACAGAACAGTAAGGAAGACCCATCCCTGTAACCCACATACATGAGGTATGGGCATCACTAGCAAGGCCAACAATTGTTGCCCATCTCTGATTATCCCTGAATCAAGTCATTCGGTCCATTGAGTCCACATTGCCCCTCCAAATTCCACCAATACCCACCCCACCAACGCTGCATTTCCCATGGCTCATCCACTAAGCCTGCACACCCCTGGACACTATGGGCAATTAAGCATGGCCGATTCACCTAACCCGACTGTGGGAGGAAACCGGAGTGCCTGGAGGAAACCGAAACAGACAGGGGGAGAATTTGTAAACTCCACATAGACAATCGCCCAAGGCCGGAATCAAACTCAGGTCCCTGGCACTGAGGCAGCAGTGCTAACCACTGAGCAGCCCGTGGAGCACCAATCTTGAACTATGTGGCCTGCTAGGGCCATTTCAGAGGGTAGTTAAGGGTTAATCACATTACTGTGGGTCTGGAGTCTCACATAGGCCAGACCAGGCAAGGAATTCCCTCCATGAAGGAAGTTAGTGAAGCAAGTTTTACAACAGTCATTGATAGTTTCACAGTCACCATTACAAACAGTCTAACTTGCAATTCCAGATTCTTTTCTTTTAAATAAAAACTATTTTACATTCCATTGTTTGCTCAAATGAGAGGTGAACTCCCATCTCCAGAGTTAACATCAATTACTGGACTAGTGGTATTAACACAATCCCATCATTTGCCTCTCTCTTCTGTAACCTGTGATGAAATAAATAACCAGGAATAAATCTAATCGATTAATATTAGTCAACAGGTGAATGTTGGCAGAACAACCCCCCTGCTCTTCAATCTCAAGTGGGAGAACTTTATTATCTATCTGACAGTGCAGACAGGGCCTTGGTTTAACATTGAATCGGAAGACAGCTGCTATGACAGTGTAGCACTCCACTGGGTGCTGTGTGCCAATGACTCTATCCACGCTCTTACAATTCAGATGCAACAAAGCTACAAGTGAGCCATGACTTATATTTAAAATATGGATGTAGGATATATACAACTAATCACAGGGCCCTGTGTAGTGTTGTAGAACAGAGAGACCGAGATGTTCAGGAACATAATTCTTTGAAATTTGGGTCAAAGGCAGACAGTGTGGTTAAGAAGGTGTTTGTGACACTTGCCTTCATTGCTCAAGCCTTTGAATAAATGAGTTGGGATACCATTTTGAGGTTGTACAGGATGTTGGTGAGGCATCTTCTGGACTACTGTGGGAATTCTGGTTGCCCTGTTATAGGAAGGATTTTATTAAGATGGAGAGGGTTCAGAAGAGATTTACCAGGATGTTTCTGGGACCAGAAGGTTTGAGTTATAAAGAGAGGCTGGACAGGCTGGGACTTCCTTCACTGCAGCGTAAGAGATTGAGGTTTATCAAATCATGAGGTAAGGTGAATAGCAAGGGTCTTTTCCCTAAGAGGGGTGGGGGTGGGGAGTCCAATACTAGGGAGCAAAGTTTTGAGGTGAGAGGAGAAAGAATTAAAAAGGACATGAGGGGCAACATTGTTTTACACAAAGAGTGGCTAGTGTGTGGAATGAACTTTTGTTTCATTCATTCACGAGACAAAGGGCATCGTTGGCTAGGCCAGCATTTATTGTTCATCCCTAATTGCCCCGAGAGTATTTAAATGTCAATCACATTGCTGTGGCTCTGGAGTCACTTGTAGGCTAGACCAGGTAAGGATGGCAGATTTCCTTCCCTAAAGGATATTAGTAAACCCATGAGTTTTTCCAACAATTGACAATGGATTAATGGCCATTATTAGACTCTTAATTGCAGATTTCTTTTTCTATTTCAATTCAAATTCCACAATCTGCCATGGCAGGAATTGAACGCAGGTCACCAGAACATTACCTAGCTCTCTGGATTAACAGTCCAGCAATAATACCAGTAGGCCATCAGCTCCCCTAAGACAGAGGAAGTGGTGGTACATTAGATTAGAGGAGCACCCGGAGGAAACCCACGCAGACACGGGGAGAATGTGTAAACTCCACACAGTCAGTCGCCTGAGTCGGGAATTGAACACTTACAGTATTTTAAAGAGATTTGGATAAGTACATGAATAGGAAAGGTTTGGAGGGCTATGGGCCCAACACAGGCAGGTGGGACTAGTTTAGTTTGGGAACATGGTTGGCATGGATTGGTTGGACTGAAGGTTCTGTTTCCATGTAGTTTCCACTCTGTGACTAGTGTTGTTAAATAAACAGCACAGTTTAGGTAACTGCTGAATTGAGACACTGCGGAAATTTTGACTACAGCAGCATTCTGTACTCTTTGTGACCCTTCATTCCTTATTTGAACAATGGCAAACAAGTGTCTGTTAGATGTTAGTATAATCAGAAGAGTTGGTTCGAAGAAATTAAAGGATGCATTTTGCTAAAATCAGGGACAGGTATACCATATAAGTTAAATTGTATACGATGATCACATAAGTGAAATTGTCCATAGAGAAGGCATTGAGAAATTGTCTTGGTCATTGGACATTGGGTTTGGCTCCTTTTGGAATTCTGTGTTCAATTCTGATCTCCCTGCTATAGGGAAGATGTTGTTAAACTTGAAAGGGTTCAGAAAAGGAAATTGCCGGGGTTGGAGGGTTTGAGCTGTGAGAGAGGCTGAATAGGCTGGGGCTATTTTCCCTGGAGCATTGGAGGCTGAAGGGTGACCTTATAGAGGTTTATAAAACCATGAGGGGCATGGATATGGTGAATAGCCAAGGTCATTTTCTCAGGGTAGGGGAGTCCAAAACTAGGGGGTATAGGTTTAAGGTGAGAGTGGAAAGATTTAAAAGGAACTAAGGGGCAACATTTTCATGCAGAGGATGGTGTGTGTATGGAATGAGGCGACAGAGGAAGTGATGGAGGCTGGTACAATTGCAACATTTAAAAAGCATCTGGATGGGTATATGAATAGGAAGGGTTTAGAGGGATTTGGGCCAAATGCTGGCAAATGGGACTACATTAATGGAAGGTGCTAGCTGTGAAGAGAGGTTGAGGAGGTTGGGTTTATTTTCATTAGAAAAAAGGAGATGCAGGGGGGACCTGATTGAGGTTTACAAAACCATGAAGGGTATAGACAGGGTGGATAGAGACAAGCTTTATTCCCAGGGTGAAGGATTCAATAACGAAAGGTCACACTTTCAAGGTGAGAGGTGGAAAGTTTAAGGGGGATACACGAGGCAAGTAATTCACGCAGAGGGTGGTGGGCGTTTGGAACGCGTTGCCAGCAGAGGTGGTAGAGGCAGGCATGGTAGATTCAGTTAAGATGCGTCTGAACAGATGTATGAGTAGGTGGAGAGTAGAAGGATACAGATGCTTAGGAATTGACCGACAGGTTTAGACAGTACATTTGGATCGACTGAGGCTTGGAGGGCAGAAGGGCCTATTCCTGGGCTGTAAATTTTGTCTGTTCTTCTTTATTAATTTAGGATATTGGGATGACCTGGATGAATTGGACAGATAGGTCTGTTTCCGTGCTGTACACCTCTATGACTCTACTGAGTTCAGAGCTGTGTGACAGCTAACTTCATTGGCTCAACTACATAGTATTTAATCCCCACCTCAACACTGGGTGCTCAATTGGTTAGGTGATGAGTTGTCATGCAGAATAAAACCAACAGTGTGGGTTTGATCCCTTGTAACAGCTGCGGTAGTTCATGGAGGATTCACATGCTGTTGGATCCCTCAGCAATGGGAAGAAGCTACTGACCAGGAGCTGTTGCTGCTTCAGATTGAGACCCAAGCTGTTCTCTAGCTGTGGAAGTGCATCTTACATAAAACCCATTCAAATGCTTCAAAGGACTTTGGGAAAAACAACAGATTGCTTGAATGCCATGGACACTCAGAGCATGCCTCACTTCAGGCAAATAGTCAAGTGCTTCACTTCACTGTGGATAAGTTTCCCTAATACTGCATTCAAGAAGTCTTCTAGTGACTGATACCTCAGCTGTGCCTCATGCTTATTCATATTCATCAGAGAATGAATCATTGAAATCTCAGAGTGTTGTAAGGTTGGAGCAGGTTAAGGAGATTTGAAATGGTGTTATCAGGAAAGAGATTGAAAACAAGTATTAAGGTTTATAAATTAAGGAAAGACCATAAGAAACAGGAACAGGGGTAGGCCATTTGGCACCTCTGGCCTGCTCCACCATTCAATAGGATCATGGTTGATCCAATATTCCTGCCCTTTTCCTGTAACCTTTGATTTCCCTTCTGACAACGAATCTACCCATTTCATCCTTAAATATACACAAGAACTCTGCCCCCACAGCTCCCTGAGGCAAGGAGTTCCAAAGTTTCACAACTCTCTCAGAGAAGAAATTCCTCCTCATGTCAGTCTTAAATTGGCGTCCCTTTATTTTTGAGACTGTTACCTCTGGTCCTAGACTCTCCCATGAGGGTAAACATTCTCTCAGCATTTACCCTCTCTAGCCCAATGAGAATCCTATGCTTCAACGAGATCACCTCCCATTCTTCTAAACTCCAACTAGAGGAGTCTCAAATTATTCAGGCTTTGCTCACATGACAATCCTTCTATACCACAGAGCATACAAAGTGAATCCTCTCTGAGCTGCCTCCAATATATTTCCTTAAAGACAAAAGGCTGCTGAGCTGGGAGCTGTTATCAGTGAGCATAGGGGGCTGGACAATGGGATGCAGTGAGTCAGTACATGTGCAACAGAGGTTTGGTCGATTTCAAGCCCGAGGAGAATATAAGGTGAGAGGCCAGGTGGGAGACAATCAAATGGTCAAGTCTAGAGGTGGTAAATGCATGGATAAGGGGTTCAACTGCAGATGAATTAAAGCAGAGGAATGGGCAACTTATTTTTTTCTCAGTGACAATGCTAACCTTTCAAGAAGCCTTCTGCTCTCTCTCTCTGATGGGTTCTGACAAACTGTTGAACCCTCTATTCTCTCATCCCTCATGTGCTTGTTAAGTTTTCCCTAAAGTGCAGTTATAGATTTGTTCCAACCACTGCCTGCGATAGGAAGTTCCACATTTTGACCACTCTTTGGCTTTCTTGGTGACAACCTTGTACTGATGGACTCTAGCTATAACATTCTCCGCAATCTATAGCCACTCTGTCAAAACTGTTCATCATTTTAAAATCCTCTAATAGTTATCTACCACTGCCTTCTTTTACCAAAAGAGATTCAACTTGTTCATCCTTTCTTGCAATGTAAGCCCGTCCTTTGTAAATCTTCTGTGCACCCTCTCCAGAGGCTGTATTTCCTATTTACTAATACAGCTAGCAGAACTGCAACCCCAAAATCTAAATGTGGTCTAACCAAGGTTCAATATAATTTGAGCACAACTTCACTGTTTTTCAATTCCATCCCTCTCAAAATGAAGCTTAATTTTATATGCTCTCACTAATCAATAAGCAACTTCTAGAGACCTGAAATAACTGCACCGAGCCAATATTCCAGCACCAAGTCACCCATTATTTACGAGTGCACTGTACATGGGCTGTGACCAGCCGGATCAAAGCCAGTCCCTAAACCGAGGAGACCTTCTGAATCTCCTGTTCATATTTTTTTAACACACTGACTATAGCACCAGCCAGCACAGAGCCAGTGCTCTAAACTGAGGAGACTCTAAATCTTCTGGTTATTTTTTTTTTGAAAAATAAAACACAAACAAGAAAGAAACCCAAACGAAAAAGAAACAACTATCTTTCCTAAACAAGGTCGGGGGGGGGGGGGAGACAGAGACAAAGAAACTCCTCTTCTCCTCCTCAGTACCAGCAGTAACACACTGACTGTAGCATCTCCTGTTTATTTTGTTTTTTTTTAACATGTGAGACACAGTGAAAGACAACAAGTGTACGAATCTTTATTCAATTTCCACCACCAGGAAGAAAGGAAACACTCAAGTGGCCAGTGACAAGCAGTGCCCTCCTTAGAGGGCAATGCTGTGTGATCGAAGAGTAAGGGATAGAGCACGGGTTAAATCATCTCCTGTTTATTTTTTTTCCTTTCCACACACTACCGCCTAACTGCGGTAGTGTTATTTTTTTCCCCAGCACCCATGTTGTGTGTGTGCAAGTCTTTATTCAATATCCACCACCAGGAAGCAAAGAAACACCTGAGTGGCCAGTGACAAGCAGTGCCCTTCACATCAAATGGCAATGCTGCGTGGTCAAACAGTGAAGGGCAGGGCAGGGGTTAAATCAAAATAGAGTTGGAGGGGGAAATAATGCACTCCACTCCTTGCGGCACCCACCTCTCACTGAACACCTCATCTCCTGTTTATATCTGACAGCCAGGGCTCCCTGTTGGCCCAGGTTAACAAGCCCAATCGGGGAACTCATAATTAATGAGATCCACTTGGCTATGATTCCAATTACTACATGATCAATGTATTTGTCCTCAAGATTCCTTTGTTCATCCACCTCACCTTTGACTTAATTTCCAATTTGTGCTACCAAAATGTATGAACTCACATTTATTTGCACTGATGCTTATTTACCGATTATGTGCCCATTCTATAAATAAGTAATTTGCTGCAACCTTCCCCAGTATTGGCTATGACCACAACCACAAACAATTATGTTCTGGATTCCAAGTATAACTAGTTAATGTAAATTGTGAACAGCACTGGCTCCAGCACATCCATGTGGAACACCGCCTCTCATTTTCTGCCCCTCTAAATAATTGCTCGTAACTCCCAAGTTCTACTGTCTGCACTGAAGCCAGCCATTCTAATATTTGACCCCATCTCTGAATTCTCTGGTCTTATTCATTCATCTATTAAGGTGCGTTAAATACTATGGGCTGTGTTACCCAGACGCTCTCCCCTTTTGCTTCTTTTATCTGCTTGCCATTACTGGGTTCAATAGTAAATCTTCCCTTGTTGAACTTTTTACAAATGGTTTAGATAACATCCTGTGCACATAGTCGGAACTTCATTTCTTTTTCCCTGTTGCCTATCTCACTGGTTCAATGGATAACAAAGTAGTTCAGGGCTTCCTAAGCTACAGGTCCTGGTCCCTGTTTGGTTGAAGTTGAGATTCTGGCTGTTGCTCCAAAAATGGCTGAAAGAGCTCAGACTGAATGTTGACAACTTTAAAACCTCTCATGTTTTTACTGATGGGGGTTGCGTGACCTAATGAATCTTTAGGCTTGATCACTGCTACAATCTTTCACCTACTCTCAACCAATGAAAGCCACTTATTTCCTAGTAATCCCTATCATGACAGGTTCCTCCCAACACATAATGCCTGCATCATTACAGACAGTGTGTGAATTAGTGTATAAACCCATTTTTAGTAAGATTTCCTCTCACTTTATGCTTAACCATCTCTTTAGATTCCAATCCCATTATTTTAATTATCCCGTTCCCATCAACAACCGTTTTTGATTTTTTACTTTCCTATGATATCTTGCCCTTTCCAGTTAGGCTGCTTCTGTTTCCTGTAGACTCCTCCCCTCTCCCTTACCAACTTAAACTAACGAAATTCGGGGCAGGTTTATCCAAGATTATTGAGTCATTCAGCACAGGAACAGACCCTTCAGTTCAACCATTCCATGCTGAACATATACTAAACTAGTCCCACCTGCCTGCGCTTGGCCCATATCCCTCCAAACCTTTCCTATTCAGGTACTTATCTAAGTGTCTTTTAAACATTGTAATTGTGCCCACATTGAGTGCACTAATCAGGGGTAAATAGAGGATAATAAAGGAGGGGAATGGGCCTGGGTAGGTTACTCTTCAGAGGGTCAGTGTGGACTTGTTGGACTGAAGGGCCTGTTTCCACACTGTAGGGATTCTATGATCCACCACTTCCTCAGGAAATTCATTCCACATGTGAACCGCTCTCCATGTAAAAATTTTGTCCCTCATTTCTTTTAAATCTCTCTCCTCTCACTGCTTAGCCTTGAAATCCCCCATCCTATAGAAAAGACACCTACCTATCTATACCCCTCATGATTTAAAAAACGTCCATAAGATCACATCTCGACCTCTTATGCTCCAGTGAAAAAGTCCCAGCCTTTCTTTACAACTCAAACCTTTTGTACCCAGCAACATCCCGGTAAATTTTAAAAATTTCATTCATAGGACATGGATGTCACTGGGTAGGCCTGCATTTATTGCCCATCTCTAACTGCCCAAAGGGCAGTTAAGGGTCAACCACATTGGCTATGGAGTCACATGTAGGCCAGGCAATATAAGGATGGGAGTTTCCTTCCCTAATTGAGATTAGTGAACAGGATGGGTTTTTAACAGTAATCATTTCATGGTCGTCATGGGACACTTAATTCCAGATTTTTATTGAAGTCAAATTCCACCATTTGCCATGGTGTGATTCAAACCTCAGTCTCAGAATGTTAACTAGGTCTCTAGATTAACAATCCAGTGCCAATACCACTGGCCATTGCCTCCCCATAAATCTCTTCTGAATCCTGAAAGGAATTCAACTCAAAGGCAAAGGAAATCCAAAATTTATTGTTGGTGACTACCAGACAGCGTTAGGATATCACAGATAATGACTGTGTTTTGCAGAAACTATGACTGAGGGGTCTGATCAAATAATTTGCATGAACAAACAGCTAATATGCAAATACATCAGCATGCAAAAATATCCAAGATATATTCAGAGTCTCCCATTTTAGTGAGGAACTCTCTTCCACAGAAATTAGTCACTATTGGGTCATTGAATTTATTCAAGGCAGAGTTAAAAAGATTTTTGATTGACAAAGGATTTGAGGAAAAGTGGTTAAAGCCACAATCAGATGAGCCATGATTTTACTGAACTTGCTGAGCAGGATTGTGAGGCTGAATAACCTTCTGATCCTACTTCTTATGCACCACTTCCAACCTGATATCTACTGGGAAACCACAGAAAGGTCACAGCATAGAGGAAACTATTCAGCTCATTACATCCGTGCTGTCTCCCCGAAGCAGCATTTCACCAAGTGTCACTTGCTCACCTTCTGGCCCTGCACACCCTTCCTTTTCAGATACGGGTATCCCCTGCTTTTCGAATGTTCGCTTTACACAATTTCACTTTTACGAAAGACCTACATTAGTACTTGTTTTCACGAATCTGAAGAGGATTTTCGCTTTTACAAAACACAGCAATTCTTTTTCCCATATAAATCTTGCACATTTACTTTATGCCATTTTTGGTTTCTGAAAGGTTCCCTAGGTACGCTCTATTTTTGGATAGCGGGGGGTATATGTAATAATCATGGGTACCAATGTGAATCAAAGACAGCAAACGTGGAACTGCTGCAGATCCATTAACTGATCGAATGTCAGAAACAGGGTCTAAAAAGCTGTATGGCCTACTCCTGATGCTGTTGCAACAGCTCCCAAGTATCTAGAATTAATGTCATCTGTTTGAGTTGTCATGCATTATATCTTTTTTTTATAAACACCACTAGTCTGGTTGTAAGCCTGAATGGAATGGCATGTAATGTGCTGTCAAAATTATGGCGAGGCTATCTGTCAACACTTGGATAGCCAGATGGTGAAGAAAAGAACTGCAGCTGAATCTTTTTTTTTCACTTGCAAGCTTTTGTTTACAGAGAACACATTACAAATCATATACCTCTAACTGATGCCTCTTCCTGACTGCTCATTTTATTCCCCTCTCTATCCAGGAATGGAGGGTTTGAGTTGTGGGGAGAGGCTGAGAAGTCTTTCACAGCTAATATGCAAATGCATCAGCATGCAAAAATATCCAAGGAATATTCAGAGTTTCCCATTTTAGTGAGGAATTCTCTTCCAACAGAAATTAGTCAATATTGGGTCACTGGGTTTATTCAAGGCAGAGTTAAATAGATTTTTGATTGACACAGGTTTTGAGGATGACAGAAAAGTGGAGTTGAAGGGTGACTTTATAGAGGTTTATAAAATCATGAGGGGCATGCTTAGGGTGAATAGGCAAGGTCCTTTCCCTTGACCATATAGAGATTTTTAAATTATAAAGTATACATAAGGTGAATAACAGATGTATTTTCCTAGGGTGGGGGATTTCAAGACTCGGGGGGGACATTCTTAAGATGCGAGGAGAAAGATTTTAAAAAGACACGAGAGGCATTTTTTTTTACACAGAGTGGTTCATGTGTGGAATGAACTTCCAGAGGAAGTTGTGGATGTGGGCACAGTTACAATGTTTAAAAGACATTGGATAAGTACATGAAGAAGAAATGTTTGGAAGGATATGAACCAAGCATAGGCAGGTGGAACTAGTTTAATTTGGGATTAAGGTCAGCATGGACTGGTTGGACCAAAGTGAACGTGCTTTTATTTCAACACCAAGTCTCCTGTGCTTTTTTGCATCTATTAACTACCACCACCAGTAAATCACCTGTATTTTCCAACTGATTAATTTACATGCAAAGCACACTGACAAGTTCAGCATGCTCATAAATATGTAAGCATTGATGAGTTTCATTAACCAACACATAAATAACAAATAATGGATATTATATGACGTGTGATTATTTATGGACCCATACACAGCAACTTCAGGCAAAGGCCAATGCAAGAATAAATACAGAAATCCAAACTGATAGCAAAATTTTGTGGGTTTACTAGTCGCTTAGCAAAAATGGTATCTCATGCCCACTTCACCATTGAAATGCATTCAGCTGTGCAAATATAGATAAGAATTAAATCTCTCAATCAGAAAACTGGAGCTGGTTTGAAGTGATACAGAGATTCATTTCAGGTTTTGATACATTTAAATGACCTTGGACAAGCTGTCAGAGGTTCATTCAATAATTGTTAATTACGACCAATGTATCCCTCCGACATCAAAGACTAACTCTTAACATGTTTGCAATCTCATTCCTTCAAGTACTAATTGTTGGTTATGTTAGAAGTGCATTTTTTCTGTTGATTTTGTTCCCAATGCAAACTTTATTTCCCTCCTTCTGCACCTATTTTGATAAATCAAGATAACTAATTCCTTTTGAGTTCATGCATGGATTAGTTCTTTCAATGATATTAGCCTAGTACACAGCTCCTCAGATCCCAAATGCTGCATTTTCATTTCATCAGAGCAGATTCAGCTATCACTAAAGGTGAGGCCAATATTTCACATATATATATATTGCCTTTGATGTAAGATTTTACTCTCCTGTCCAAACTTTTATCAGAAGTAGGAAAAGCTCTTGGAAAAGTATTATGATGTTGAAGGAGGTAGTGGAGAAGCCAAGAGGTGGTGCAGTGCTGCTGTCAGTGTATAGTGGAAGCTTGTGCATGATCACACCTGTACATAGTGTCTGACAGCCAGAAATACTCCAAAATGCTTGGAAGCAATATTAAGTTAATTTGTCAGGCAATGGTTTAGATACGATCCATTAGCTTAATAGATAGGAAATCCACATAATCCACGATGTGAAGGTGGCTCATTGATACAAGATGAAGAGACAGTTGGCAGAGAATGTGTTAATCCCGATAGGTTATGGTAACAACACAGAATGTGTTAATCTCAGTTGTTTGTGAAACCATGTTGTTCTTGGGTTAAAGTGTTGAGAAACCTTTCCTTTGGTCATTTTTAAGTTTTCCTGATCCATCCTCCACTTAAAGGTGGTAGCTGCCAGATGAGGACTGACCCCATTCTCTGACGACTAGGTGAATTGGCCATACTAAATTGCCCGTAGTGTTAGGTAAGGGGTAAATGTAGGGGTATGGGTGGGTTTCGCTTCGGCGGGTCGGTGTGGACTTGTTGGGCCGAAGGGCCTGTTTCCACACTGTAATCTAATCTAAATCTAAATCTAAACCACTTTTCAAAGTTGTTTGAATACAGGTAAGGTGCCCAAGATGTCCACCGTTTAGTCTACTTCAGGGTGATTTCCCAAACACTTGCATAGATAGATGCAAGTCCAGCAATACAGTGACCTCAGAAGAGGTACACTTTATGTGATCTTTATCTTGTCTTGGTCTCTCACCGCTTAGAACTGCTTTATGCCTTTCCAGAGAGAGAATTTCAATTCTGCACAAATAAAATGACAAAAAAAACTGCAGATGCTGGAATTCAAGGTAGACAAGCAGGAGGCTGGAAGAACACAGCAAGTCAAGCAGCATCAGGAGGTGGAGAAGTTTAATGTTTCAGATGTAACCCTTCTTCAGGACTAAGGGTTTCACCCAAAATGTTAACTTCTCTACAATATGGAAACAGGTCATTTGGCCCAACAAATCCACACTTACCCTCTGAAGAGTAACCCACCCAGACCCATTATCCTACCCTATATTTACCCCGGGCTAATGCACCTAACAATATGGTCAATTTACCTAACCTGCACATCTTTCAACTGTGGGAGGAAACCCACACAGACACAGGGAGAACGTGCAAATGCAACACAGACAATTGCCTGAGGCAGGGATTGAACCCAGGTTCCTGGCACTGTGAGGCAGCAGTGCTAAACACTGAGCTACTGTGCTATCCCTGTATTAAGGTGCTTTTTTTTTACCTACCAAAAGACAAATTGATGACGAGGCACAAAGGCCAAAGATTATTCTGGGGAGCTAGGTGAAATTGATCCTGGAGATGCTGTAGTTACGTTTAGATGAGAAATCTATTTGATTTGATTTATTGTCACATCTTCATCAGTACGGTGAAATGTTTTGTTTTGCAAGTAGTACAGACAAACAAGACAATGCACATCATAGGGTGTTTAAACAAAGCGAGGTGCATAAAAGCACGATCAACATTTGATTGAAATTGAAATTAGAGGTGCATTCAGCAGCCTTAGCTGGGAAGAAACTGTTGATGTGTGTTGTGTCTGTGAATGCAACACAGACAATTGCCTGAGGCAGGGATTGAACCCAGGTTCCTGGCACTGTGAGGCAGCAGTGCTAAACACTGAGCTACTGTGCTATCCCTGTATTAAGGTGCTTTTTTTTTACCTACCAAAAGACAAATTGATGACGAGGCACAAAGGCCAAAGATTACTCTGGGGAGCTAGGTGAAATTGATCCTGGAGATGCTGTAGTTATGTTTAGATGAGAAATCTATTTGATTTGATTTATTGTCACATCTTCATAAGTACGGTGAAATGTTTTGTTTTGCAAGCAGTACAGACAAATAAGACAATGCACATCATAGGGTGTTTAAACAAAGCGAGGTGCATAAAAGCAAGATCAACATTTGATTGAAATTGAAATTAGAGAGGTGCATTCAGCAGCCTTAGCTGGGAAGAAACTGTTGATGTGTGTGTGTCTGTGTGTTCAAGCTTCTGAATCTTCTGCCTGATGGAAGAGGTTGGAAGACTGTATTACCGGGGTGGGAGGGGTCTTTGATGGTGTTGACAGTCTTTCCGCGGCAACGAGAAGTGTAAATGGAGTCTGTGGATGGGAGGTTGGCTTCAGTGATGGTCTGGGCTATGCACACAACCTTCTGTAGTTTTCTTACCATCTTGGGCAGAGTAGTATAACGCTGTTATACACTTGGACAAAATGCTTTCTATTACCCATTTGTAAAGGATTGTGAGGGTCATAACCTCAAGGGGACTGTCAATCAAACAGAACAAGAACACAAATTTCAGCTCTCTCAAGTCAGCCAATTAGTCCCACTCACTGCCCAATTCTTTCCCCACAGCCCTGAAAACTTTGCTTTTGCAAGCGAAAGTTACTGTTCAACCTGGTTCCATCCACTGCCCTTTCAGGCAACACATTTCACTCCAATAAACGTAAGTTCCGATTGTTTGGTTTCAGTGTTTAGAGACATTCTCCAGGACGAGTACAAAGAAGTGAGAGAAACAGCAGACGTGGTTGAGATAAAGTCTGGACCAGTGTTGGGTTGAAAAGAGGAACCTGCAGCTGAATTTGGAGAAATCCTTCAAAGTGCACATGCTCACTTTCTCTTCTGTAAGGAAATGAAGCCTTCAGCTTTTGAGGAAGGCATAAGCATTGAACTTCAATGGAAACACAAACAGGGTGCTTATTAGTAAATTAGCATGACTCTATGACTGAAGTCCTATTTCAGAAGTGAAAAATTACAATTACTGATGGGGTAAAAGTCTGAATCATTTGTGTTTGTCCCATCAATATTCTCTACCGGTTAGAACCATAGAATCCCTAGTGTGGTAGCAGGCCATTTGGCCCATCAAGTCCACACAGCATTCCACTCAGACACCCCCTCCCTTCCTATAACTGTACATTTCCCATGGCTAATCCACCTTGGATACTGTGGGTAATTTAGCATGGCTAATTCACCTAACCTGCACATCTTAGCGACTGTGGAAGGAAACCAGAGCACCTGGAGGAAACCCACGCAGACATGGAGAATGTGCAAACTCCACACAGACACTTGTCCCAAGGGTGGAATTGAACCCGGGTCCCTAACGCTGTGAGGCAGCAGCGCTAACTACTGAGCCATCATGCTGCCCTTGTCCAGGATTCCATATGGCCTCAAGGCTCTTAGCCATTTCCCCAACTTTGACTGATTATTTCCTCCCACCTGGGTCTGGGCATAATACTCTTTGAAGGGTAAGTGCAGACTTGATGGGCTGAATGACGTCTGTCTGCACTGCAGGGATTTTATGATTCTGCCAAGTCTTCTAAGTCAAAGTGCTTCTGCAGGAAGTGCTTTCTCAGGGAATCAAAGAATTATAGAGAGCATATAGGAAAGTGGAGGTGAAGCCAATGAGGCCTCTTCTGGAGTGCTGTGCCCAGTTCTGATTGCCCTATTATAGGAAGGATATTAACATTCTGAGAGGTTTCAGAAGAGATTTACCAGGATGTTGTCAGGAATGAAGGGTTTGAATTATATGAAGAGGCTGGTTAGACTAGGACATTTTCCACTGGAGCATAGGAGGTTGAGGGGTGACATTAAGGAAGTTTATAAATTAATGAGGGGTATAGATAGGGTGAATGGCTGGCAGGTCTCCTTTTCCTAGAGTGGGGCATTTCAAGACTAGGGAGCATACTTTTAAGGTGAGAGGAGAAAGATTTAAAAAAGGTATGAGAGGCAACTTTTTTAAACACAGAGTGGTTCGTGTGTGGAATGAACTAACTGCTAAAGAAAGTGGTGGAGGCGGGTACAGTTACAACATTTAAAAGACTTTTGGATAAGTACATGAGTAAGAAATGTTTGGTGGGATATGGGCCAAGCACAGGCATGTGGGACTAGTTTGCGATTACGGTCAGCATGGATTGGTTGGATCAAAGGGTCTGTTTCCACACGGTACGGTCTATCACTGGACTGAATGGTGCAGCAGGTTCAACGAGTCATATAATCAACACCAGCTCCTATTTCTTGTGAAGATGAGGGAGACAGGCACGGGTAGGTACTTACTATATGGTTTAGCAGCACTAGGTGAATGTACTCCAGTGTGACAACACGAAGATGGTTCTGGCGAGGGTGAAGGCAGTATTTGCCCTGAGCGGTAGTGGCCCATTGTTAAACGGCAGCTTAGAATTTGGCAATGATGCAGCAATGATGGAACTCCAGGGATAGAGGCATTGAAACTTTGGGAGGACACTCTTGGCTTTTTTTTGCAGCACGGTGCATCAACCATGTTTTGGTTGAAATGGAAGAGAGGTCACTGTGGATGGAAAAAAAGTGGAGTGGAGAGGGTATCATAATCCTGGTGGGAACGATAAAGTCTTTAGTCTGTGAAAGTGAGGTATAGAGTATCTAGAGGATGGGACAATGAAATAGGAAAGAATTTTATTTATACAGTACTTTTCACAAACCCATTACATTTACGCCGGACAGACTATGAAGTGCTTTTCATCATTGTTGCTGATGAAGGGGCTTATTCCCGAAACGTCGCCTCTCCTGCTCCTGGATGCTGCCTGACCTGCTGTGCTTTTCCAGCACCACCCTTTTCGACTCTGACTCTCCAGGATCCGTAGTCCTCACTTTCTCCATCATTGTTGCAGTGTGGGAAACAGAGCAGTGAAATCACACATAGCTAGCTTCCAGAAACAGCAACGAGCCAATGAACTGATCAACTGCTGTGGTGACACTAGTTTTGAGTAAAGATCAGGTCGAGTTGGTTCTTGATTACAGGAGCGTGGCAGTCAGAGTACCAGGGTCTTTAGTATAACAGAAATGACCTTGCAGCATCTGAGATTTTTAAGATGGCCCGAGGTGTGAAGAGCAGGGAGTTCAAGGGCAGTAGAGTTCAGGTAAAGCCTGGAGTCAGGTAGATAAGGGATGAGTATCTCAACAGGTTGGATTGTGATAAAGAGCAAAGAACAGTGCAGCATAGGAAAAGGCCCTTCAGCTCACTAATACTGTGCTGACACAGATGCCTTTCTAAACTAAAGGTCTTTTGTCTCTATGTGGTCCGTATTGCTCTATTTTCTGTCTATTTGTATATCTGTCAAGATGCCTCTTAAATGTTGTTACTGTATCCACTTTCACCATCTCCTCTGGCAACACATTCCAGGCACTTACCATCCTCTGCGTTAAAAAAAACTTGCTTCTCATATCTCCACCTGTCCACACCAGACAACATCCTGCTAAACTGTTTCTCTACCCTCACCAAAGCCTGCATTTCCTTCTTATAGTGCAGCGACCAGAATTGTACACAACATTCCAAATGTGACCTAACTAAATGTTCTATACAGCTGCAACATGATTTGCTAATTCTTATACGCCATGCCCGACTGATGCTATATCCCTTCTTGACCATTTGTGTTGGCACTTTCAGGGAACTGGGGACCTGTACGCCTAGATCCCTCTGTACGTTGTTGCTACTAAGGGTTCTGCCATTGACTGTACCATTCCCCAGGTTGTTTTGGTTTGAATGGAAATCCTACCCCTTTAAGGTTCCAAATTAGGCCCTGTCTCATTAAAGACGGACTTAACATTTTAGAGTTAACAAAGAGAATGTGTCATTTGTTGACCATGGCTTCTACCAAGTCACTGTTCTGAACAGGTCCAAGATGGATTGGGGAGAGAGGTGATGGATCAAACAGCAGAGCGGGTAGGGAAAGCATCAGTTGCTGCAGAGGTGGAACGGAAAGTTGTGTTTTGAGAAGTGGGTGTAGGAGAGCAGATTTTCCCTAGACTCAAATAGTAGCCCCATGGAGAAATGGCCAGAGACAACCACATTGAAGATGGAGCACCAAACCGTACATACCTCTTTGACATGGCAGGAACACCATGTACTAGAATGTTAATAATATTACAGAATAAAAGAAATAATCAAGTGGTTGTGTATGTTGTAGCATCTCAGAAGTGGTATTTATTTAAGCAAAATAGTGATTAATATGCTTGTTAAGACATAGCAAATGCCTCCTCACATTGTAATGTTAAAAGATTAAATGGGAATATCTCTCTAGACATTAATGTAATATTAAAGGGTTAAACTACCCTGAGTGAACATTCTAGAAGTAGATGGGGATAACAGTCAGGCAAGAATGCGATGGATCCCCACTCCAATTAGACAGTCATTTGCTACTACTCCCCCTACTATTATCAAATTAAACTATCATTCAATCTCTTCCATTCAGAAATGCTTTCTAGCCATTCCCTGAAGCTAGGTATGTCACACCTGCATTGTCTTGGGGACTCACTGAGTCAGGAAATGGTCTGCGTAACGATTCCCCAGGATTAGGACATTTACATTTTCTCTGCGGATGATCTCATCCTACATTATACCTGGGGTAACATGTGACTATGAAGATGTGACTGGGGGTTGTCTTGAGTGGCATGTGACGATGGGGGGTGGGGGGAGTGGCCAGAGTCTCTGTGAGCATGACCAATTGACCTGTATAAAGGAGGTGCGTTTTCTTTGTTCAGTGCCTCTTTTGACTCAACCTCACATGCCAGGGGAGGGGGTCACCTAGCTTGTACAAACTTTTGCAGAAGTTGGTGTGTGTGAGCCCTTGGGAAAAGAACCTATCATATGGTGGCAGCAGTGGGATTCCAACATAAATGGAGCTTCCAGTTAGACTGAGCAAGCGATTGTCTGAACGTTGGTTGCATGAGACAGATGGGCACACAAGGTAAGCTTCACCTTGATCTCTCTCTCTAAATTTAACACTCAGTCAACCTCTTGTCTCCTGTGAATTGCTGGTGATGGAATCTTTGAGGTAACGTGCAGTTGCACACCGAGTCGCTTTGTGTGAAGCTGGGTTTTAAAAGGGTTAAGAGTCCCCAGGGTTAAATCAGGGTTTGAGTCCTTGTGGGAGGTAAAGCGAAAAAGGGGTTAAAGTCCTCCCGGGAAAAAGGAATTTAAAGTCCTCTATAGACACAAGTTTGAGGCTCCAGAGCGTTAAAAAAAAGTTAGAATTTGGTGCTTCTTAAAATTGTTGCCTTTGTCTCCCATACCTCCCCTTAGAAGTACTTTTAGGACAGCATGGCATCACTGGGAATTGGGGGAGAAAGTGTAGCTGGTCTGCGGAGTCCCGACAGTAAAGTGCATTGACTGCCAGGGAAGCTTTGTCTGGGTTTTTGTGCTGTGAACTCAACTCTGTGAATCCTTCTTCTGGGGAAGGGGAGTGGCTTGGACTGTGGCACCATGTGGTCCGCTGCGAGGCTTTTCTCTTTTTATGGGTGTGATTTTGTCGTGAAGTACAGCTGGTCTTTCTTTCCTACGTGGCCTCGTCCGGTTTCCACTGAGGTGAGGATATTTTAGTGAGTGCGTGCCAGGTGCTGTGGGGTTGCGGAGCTTTGGGAATCTTGGACCAATGCTTGTGTTTTTTTTTTCTGTGCCGTGGTGTTTGTGGGCATGATTTATTCTTATCCGACTCTGGTGTGAATCTTTTGAGGCCTCTTTTTGACTCCTTGTTTTCCATTTTGTGGATCATTACTGGATGAACTGAGGGGGGTCTCAAATGTGGGTGTTTTTCTCCCATATTAAAATGAGAAGATTTCTGATCAGAGGCTCTTAAAAAAAAACAGAAACGCTAACATTAAGGTTGTACTCCTACTTGGATCAAGGGGGGAGTTTCAATGCAAATTGTGCCATGCTGAGAGTGTTTGATATTTAAATATTTTGGTTTGTTAAAATACTGGTTCACAAAATCCTTTTAAGTAACTGTTTTGTCTTGTTGAATCAAGACCTCAATTCAATGTGTTATGTGGCCTATGTAGTAGGGCAGATTTTGTTTTTACATTGAATTTGTTCAGCATTATGTCCTTTTTAAAATGATCAAACTTGTAACCTTAAAACAAATTGATTGAGGACCTTGAGCCCCTGATTTGTTTGAAATTCTACAATGCCTGATTCAAAAAACCATTGTCAGTGGTCATGCTTTAGCCAGATGAGAGTATTGTATTATAAAAAAAAGCAGCAAAGATATTATAATATATTTTTATTAAGAAAAAGTTTGATTTTTAAATATTACAACAAATACAAAACAATGCATTTCAAAACAGTACAAAAATAGTACAAAACTAAACCCAAATAATAAAAAGAATTTGCCAACTCACCCTCCTATACGAATGTATAAACATATATAGAGAAGTATAAATTTTTTAAAAAACTAAACTAGCTATTTAACTAAATAAATATATACCTAACAACAAACAAATAAATAGTAATAACTCAGCCCTGCCAAACAAAACACTCATACATCCACAGTTCCTCCTCCCTGGATATTGGACTCATGAAACACAATCGTTACGGCTATATAAAAGCCCTTGTTAGTGTGGCAGATCTGTGTCCAGGTATTTCAAAAAGGGTTGCCATGTCTTGTAAAAATTCTCAGTTTTGTGATGTACCATATTTGTGAGAAAATCCAGGGGAATATGCTCCATAACAATCCACCAACCCGACAGGACTGGGGTTTTTTCGGATATCCAACCTAGCAAGATATTCTTCCTTGCACAGAATGTAAGAATATTGAAAAGTTTTTTTCTTATGCGCGTCTGCATGAAATACAATGGGTAGGCCCAAATGGAGAGAAATAGGGTCCTTCTCCACCCTACACCTAAAATCCTCTCCATTGCACCCACTACAGCGCTCCAATATGTTTGGATCCTGTCACAAGACCAAAGACAATGGGTAAGAGTGCCTAAGTGGACCCTGTGGAGAATCTTCAACTGTAAAGCATGGGTCCTATTGCAAATTGATATCTTCCTTGTATTCTCCCAAATATCCTCCCATGCCTCTGAAGAAACTTCAACACCCAGCTCTCTTTCCACAACTTGCAGAGTTGATCAGACTCATCTGAGGTGGCACCCCCCCAATTGGTGATATAAAGTACTGACAGAGAGTGTACTCTTAGCCCTTAGTACCCCTCTTTCTATGTCAGATTTGTAGGGATCAGTCAAAAGTGTGTTTTTTTTAAAAATAAAATCCCTAACTTGAAAAAAATGAAAGAGGTCTCTATTAGGTAACTCGTACTTCCGTACTAACTGATCGAAGGACATCATTACGTCTCCCTCAAATAAATCACCCCTGCAAGATATACCCCTAGCTGCCCAACGTTTAAATCCTGAATCTATCATACCTGGTCGAAAACCCGGCATACCCAGTAAAGGTGTAAACAAAGATACTTTGCCAATATTACCGTCCCTCTGCCGAATTGCCCTCCATGCTTTAACAGTGTTGATGACTATTGGGTTATGGCAATATTTCCTAACTGTCCTCACCTTGTCCAAAAACAGCAAACTGGTAAGGGGGCATCTTGCCTGGGAGGCTTCGATATCTAGCCATATTGAAAGAGGGTCCTCACAAACCCAATCATTCACGTAGGTCAAAAGCGAGCTTAATTGGTAATTTTTAATGTCCAGAAGGTCTACTCCCCCAATCTGTGAGGCAACTGCAGTTTGGCTAATTTAATGATGGGCCGTATACGGTGCCAGATAAAGGAGCTGAACCAACCGTTCAGTCTCCTGAGTGTTTGTTTATTGAAAATCAGGGGGAGCATCTATATAGGGTATAGCAAACGAGGGAGAATATTCATCTTAATAAGCGCTATCCGACCCAACCACGAGACTGGAAGTGCCTCCCATCTTTGGAGATCTTGTTTCATTTTTTCAAATAATTGAGTAAAATTGGCTTTAAACAGCCAATCCAGAACTGGAGTAATGAATATGCCCAAATACACAAAACCCCTCTGTGACCACCTAAATGGGAATCTATAGTCACTCTCAAGAGCCAACTCTTTCATAAGACCACCCATAGGCATAGCCTCTGATTTAGCAAAATTAATCTTGTACACTGAAAAAGCGCCAAACGCATGAATGCATTGTATCAGACAAGGCACTGAGACTGTTGGATTTGTCAAGAAAATTAGAACATCGTCTGCATACAGCGAGATCTTATGCAATTTTGACCCCACTTCTGGAGCTGATATATTGAGATCCCCATGAATGGCCTCTGCCAACGGTTCAATCACCAACGTAAAAAGTAATGGTGAAAGGGGACAGCCCTGCTGGCTGCCCCTAGGAATATTAAAATTGCTTGATCGTAGCCCGTTGGTAATGACTGCCGCGAGAGGTACACTGTAGAGAACCTTTACCCATCTTATGAAAACTTCACCCAGACCAAACCGGTCTAGAGTATAGAAAAAGTACGGCCACTCAACTCGGTCAAATGCCTTCTCTGCACCTAAAGAAATCACCAATCCCTGTATTGACTGATGTTGGCATACTTGAATTACGTTAAGCAGCCTCCTAAAATTATTGGAGGATCTGCAACCCTTTATGAAGCCCGCCTGATCCTCTTTAATAATAGAGGGTAACACAGTCTCCAGCCTTAACGCGAGAACCTTAGAGAGGATCTTAAAGTCACATTTAAAAGCGAGATAGGCCTGTATGAAGCACAGTCTTCCGGATCCTTCCCTTTTTTAAGGATAAGTGAGATATTGGCCTCTCTCAGAGATGGTGGTAGACAATCATGACTGTATGAATCATTAAACATATTCAGCATCGGGCCTGACAGTATACTTATAAATTCCTTATAGAATTCACTGGGAAGTCCGTCAGGACCAGGCGCCTTTCCACTCTGAAGCTGCCTCACAGCTTCCTGCACTTCTTGCTCTGATAATGAAGCATTGAGAAAGGACTGTTGTTCGGGAGTCACACCCGGGAGCTTCAGATCTCTAAAAAAGGATTCCATTTTGGCCTGCCCTTCCTCACAATTCTCAGACTGATATAACTTAGAGTAGAATCTCTGGAACGCCACATTAATCTTTTTAGAACACATGTTAGGTTCCCAGACCCTTCCCTAATCGCTGTAATGGTTTGTGAGGCACTTCTCTTTCTGGTAAGGTATGCTAAGTATTTGCCTGGCTTGTCACCATGCTCGTATAACCTTTGCTTTGCAAAAACCAGCTCCTTCTTTGCCGTCTATGTGAGCACGGAATTTAGCGCAGACCGCAGTGCCGT
Source organism: Chiloscyllium plagiosum (assembly GCF_004010195.1). NCBI lineage: Eukaryota > Metazoa > Chordata > Chondrichthyes > Orectolobiformes > Hemiscylliidae > Chiloscyllium > Chiloscyllium plagiosum. The sequence goes on from NC_057757.1 coordinate 6,417,719, forward strand.
AATCCTCTGTAGCTTGACCAACGAGGGTCTGTCAAAATAGGCCTTCTCGGTTGCCTTCAACCGTGCTTCAAAGAGACGTTGTTGCTCACCCTTCTGCCACTTCCTACTGGTGGAATATGAAATAACTAACCCCTGGCATAAGCTTTGGCAGTTTCCCAGAGAACAGGTGAGCTATCAACCGAGCCTATGTTGATGTCTAGGAATACCCAAAATTCCCAAGAGAAATACTCCACAAACTTACTGTACATGAGAATAAAGGGGTCCATTTGCCAGTACCTTGAATCCTCTGCAACATCCTTAATCTTAACCATGAGGTACACTGGAGCATGATCAGAGATGGCAATATTACCAATCATACAGGATGCTACCAGATCCAGGGTTACCGCAGGGGTCAGAAAAAATCAATCCTCGTGTGGCATCTATGTGGATTGGAGAAAAACGTGAAATCCCTGCCTGTAGAGTGGAGACACCTCCAGACGTCCACCAACACTAATTTCCCACACAAACCCAATAAGTGTTTAGTTTGTGCAGAGGGTATCGAGGGACCTTAAGGCAACCTGTCTACTGTGGGGTCCATGAGGCAGTTAAAATCTCCCCCTATAATGATGTGCTGACACTTGAGTCTAATCAGTTTAGAAAAAGCATCTACCAAGAATTTAAGAGGATGAGCTGGGCGACAATAAACATTTAAAATACCATATTTTGCCCCATTTATCAAGGCTTTAAGAATTACAAACCTCCCGTATGTGTCTTAAACATATTCCAACAATTTAGAGATTTTTCCTAACCAATATAGCCACTCCCCTACTTCTGGTATTAAATGATGAAAAATAAACTCGGTCAAAGCCATTCTGCTGTAATTTCAGATGCTCCTTGTCATCCAAATGTGTCTCCTGTAACAAAGCAATATCCACCCTCTCCTTTCTAAGGCTCAAGAGTACCTTCTTCCTCTTAATTGGTGAGTGACTTCCCTAGGTACACCATTTAATCAAATCGTTAGCCATAATCTTCTGCAATTACATTTAAATTCCAGAGAGGAGGAACCCGAACCACAAATTGCTGAGCCTTAGTGTCGCATGGTCCTCCAAATATAAAAACTACATAAACTAAAACCACTACATTTAACAAACACACAAAATTCTTAAAAATAAAAAACAACAAAAACCAGAAAACAAACCAACATATAAAGCGCCAATAGCGCTGAGTAGGGGAACTCACCCCCTGCCCGGAGGGGGCAATTACCCATCCTGAACTGCCCATAAATAGGCATCTAACCATCTCAACCACCTTCACTTCTCCCAGCTACAGCCGCATCGCAAGCACAAGCTAAAAAGAATAAACACCCCATAGAATATCAATATGAATAAAAAAACATTCTTTTAAAACAAAAAAGGAATAAATACCCCACACATCCTTTGGTATGTCCTAACTTAGAAATTTAAAATGTACATCTTAACCACTGCCAGACATAGTTTGAACCAAATAATTATCAATAGAGGAAAAATAAAGGGGAAAAAACAAAGCTCCAACCGGATTTCCTCCATTTCTTTTACAGAATGATAAACGCATACCCAAGCAACAATATTTATACATACTACAATCGTTTAAATTAGGTTAGTTTGTCCACAAAGTCTCTTGCCTTCTCCGATGTGTCAAAGAGATGCATGGATCCATCTAAGATGATCCGAAGCACTGCTGGATATCTCGGAGTACAGAATCCCAAGCTCCTTCAGTCTTCGCTTGACACCATCGTACGATTTTCGTTTCTGGATCACTGCTGCTGAAAAGTCCTGAAAAAACATGATCTTAGACCCCTCGTAAATTAGGGCCTTCGGATCCTTTCCTTGGAGTCTGGAAGCCTCCATAACTCTCTCCTTAACCCGGTAATGATGGAACCGCACCAGAAAAGGATGAGGGCGTTGACCCAGACCCGAACTCCATGCTGCGACCCGGTGAGCCCTCTCTATCTTCAATCCTCTCATGCCAGCCTCCAAGTCAAGGAATTTCGGAAGCCAATCTTCAACAAATTCCGCAGGTCGCTCACCTTCCTTACCTTCAGGCAGACCGATGAGCTGAATGTTTTTTCTCCTGTCCCAGTTTTAAAGATCATCCACTTGGTCACACAAGTTACGACCTGCGTCTTCAGGGCTTGGATCTCATCCTTGAATGAACTGGCATCAGCTTCCAGCATTGTGACCCTGTGCTCCACCTCATCCGTCCTCTTCTCCAGGTCTCCCAGCTGCTGCTCATGCTTCTGCAGCATGAGAGAGACTGGAGCCAGCTTCTCTTCAATCTGTTTCCCCAGAATCTTGCAAGATTTCGAGAGCTGGTTCACCAGGTCCTGGAGTGTAATCGGCTCCGAGGCTGCTGCAGGCTGAGCTGCAGACCCGGCCTCGGATGTTCCTCCTCCCTTTTTAGGCATTTCTGGACAGCTGAAAATACAGGTAAGTCAATTTTTAAATGTTTCTTGGGGCTCCACAATCTTTCCAACGCCCCAAGAAATCCTGATGACCTGGGTTGGGCAGGTTAAAGGACTGTCCTGCAACTGCTGCGATGCAAAGCTCTGCAGTGTGATCTTCTCAGATTGCCGCCATCTTAGATTCCCCAGCATTTCCTTTTAATAAAGAGATCAGTGCTGGAGATGATGAGGGGAGAAACTCTCTCCCAGATCCCCCTCCCTCCATGTCCCCGGTTGGGAGACACTGACAGTAAGTACCTGCAGCTCCTTTCCCGGGAATGGGACTCTTGCTGCTTTTTTTAATGCAGTGTGTTCACAAAAAGTTTGAGGTTTTGTTAAGATGTTAGAGAATATTAAAACTTGAAGGTGAGCTGTTTAAGTTCTGTCAATTATTGTTAAGACTGCATTAGCCTTCTTCATATTGCAAATTCAAAGAATGTTGATCTCTACCAAAATTGCCACGTAATTCCGACTGTTTTATTTGGAAAGTTTCATTTGGAGAACATATTTTAATATATTCTGCATTTGTTTCCCATAAACATTTGAGATTTAAATCTGAACTGAAATTGCCTCTTCAATGGCTAGAGCACAGGAAACATTTGGTTGTTTCATGGCTGTTCCAGAGTTTTGAAATACTTTTCCTGACAGCGTTCATATTAGCTAAGTATTAATCTGTTAAAGGAAAATAATTTTTGAATAACCTGAAATGGGTCCCCCGAGGGTTTGATTTTAGGACCATTGATTGTTGTTTATAATTGACTGAATTGTTCAGATAGTACAGAATAGAAGTTTATGGATTGCATAAAATTTAATAATGTCATAAATAGTGAATAGAGTAACAGACTTCAAGATGACTGAGAATATTGAAATAGGTAGACACAATTTAGTGTAGTTAAATATGTGACTGTCTTCATACTGATAACCACCTTGGCAAGGAAGGAATGAGAGAGGAAATGCAAGATACTTTCAGCAGTTAACATCGTCTCTGGAGTTTCTCCATTCACAGGTAAAGCACGCCTTCGGACCACCGCCCACCCCTCCACAACCTGACGGAACAGATTCAATCAGCTCCCTAGTGATGAGCATGAAAAAAAAGTGAAGAAGTTAACAACAAAGAGAAGGTTGGTACGATTTTTGTCAGTGCCCTTCCTATGGACATTAAACCACGTGAGCTTTACCTAGTCTTTTGATCATTTAAGGGATATGATGGTTCACTAATCAAGCGAACATCAAAACAGCCAGTTGGCTTTGTTACATTTAACAGGAGAGCTGGAGCAGAAGCAGCAAAGAATACTGTGCTCACTTAGCCTGCTGCTGCACACTCAGATGCGCTGGTATCTTCCATCTTAAGCATCTCCGGAAAAATGGAAGTCTCATCAGTTTGTTAAGTATTTAACTGCCCTTATCCAAGAAATCAGATTTCTCTGTGGAGCGATGCAGAAGGACAGACTGAATTTTGTTTTCAGGTTAGCTTTATTGAAGGAGATTTTGGATAACTTGACTCTTTTCCATTCCACTTGGAGGAGGTGGAATGGTCACTAAGGATTGCAGATTTAAGAACTTTACTGGTGAACTTTTTTCTCAAATGGGAGAATTCTGCAAATTCTATTTACTGTATGGAATTGTACTTTTTTTTGTTATAATCATTGCATGTTGTGTATCAATAACTTGCTTAAATACTGGCAGTAAGATTCTTATGAAAGCTGGTAGTGTCATCTAGGTAGTCATCATGGAATAATAAAAGGAAGGAATGTAATGTTAAAAGATTAAATAGGAATAACTATCTGGACATTAATGTAATATTAAAGGGTTAAACTACACTATGTAAATATGCTAGAAGTGGTTGGGGATGACAGTCAGGCAAGAATGCGAATGACCCCCACCCCAATTTGCTACTACTCCCCTGACTATTATCAAATTAAACTATTGTTCAATCTTTTCCATTCAAAAATGCTTTCTAGTCATCCCCTGAAGCTAGGTATGTTGCATCTACATTGTCTTGGGGAATCACTGAGTCAAGAAATTGCATAACAATTCCCCATGATTAGGGCATTTACATTATCTCTGAGGATGGTCTCATCTTACCATTATACCTGAAGTAACATGTGACTGTGGGTTGTCTTGAGTGGCATGTGACTATGGGGGAGGAGTGGCCAGAGTATTTGTGAGCATGACCAATTGACCTGTATAAAGGAGGTGTGTTTTCTTTGTTCAGTGCCTCTTTTGACTTGACCTCGCACGCCTGCGAGGGAGATTAAAGGGGGTCACCTAGCTTTTACAACTTATTAAACTTTATCTGTTTGCAGAAGTTGGTGTGCGCGAATTATATCTTGTGTGTGAAACCTCAGGAAAAGAACCTAACAACACTGGATCAGTTTAATCAGCCAGGGAACAAATAATCACTAGATGATCAGTAAGGTACAAGAACTCAATTTACTTAATGCCTCTAGACAGACAACAGGATGCTGTTAACAAAGTTGTGACAGCACAATGGAGCAGTTGAACAATTTGCAATTAAGTGACAAATCAAGCTCATATGTTTAAAAACTTCTATGGATCTGGCTTAAAAAAAACCCAACGTAAGTGGCTCCCCAGTTCTTGTTGATTTCTCATAGCACCGCCCTTGGAGTTCTCATTCTCAATACACAGCCATCCAAGACAGACCTGCTTCTGAAATTAAATGATTTATTGCGCAGCACCTCAGCTCCTGGCTCATCTTGCAGACCACAGGGAGTTTATCTATTAATCATCTGGTGTAGGAGCCACAGAAAAGGTTAGAATAAAAAGTGTTTGTAGTTTCATTGATACGTTATTTGTTCAAACCACTGAGGCTTTCACAGCGTCATTGTCTATCAATTTAAGGCAGAAAATATATTGGTTCAAAGGACCTTGATGCTGTGGAATTATCTCATAAAGAGTCCCAACGGATGTGGATCTGGACCTTGAAATGACATCTTACTGGTTACAGAGTGAAAGGAAGAAGCTGAGTGCAGCAGCTTTAATTCAGTGTTTAATCTGGGACTACCTGCTGCCGAAAACATCAACCACACCATCGAACTGCATCGATATTCATTATGTTAACAAACCCATAATTTACTCTAAGATAACGAAAGGGAAGGAAAATCGAGGGCATGTTACTTTCTCTATTTCACTGTTTAAAAAAATGTTTCCCGTATCAATCCTTCAAGTCGCAATCATAATTCTTCAGTACAATCGCAAGTACCTCAAGTCTGAGGAAACTCTGACTGTTCGGTTACAGTTGTCACTGTGCTCTTGAGGGTTGCCAGTCTATTCTGAAACATACTCCACACCTGACAGGAAAGAAGGTGAGGTTAACAAACACTTAGAATTCAGAGCTGTGTATTCCGAGCTGACAGCTACAATTTTAAAGAACTATTCAGATTCAACCACATGGCTGTAGGTCTGGTGTCCTATGTAAGCCAGACCAGTTAAGGACAGCAGTTTCCTTTCTTAAAAGGACATCAGTGAACTAGTTGGCTTTTTCCCAACAATGGTTTCATTGTCATCATTATACTCTTGGACCAGAGAGCTGCTCTGACTTTGTTAAAAACACTATAATTCTATATTTCGTAGAATCCCTACAGTGTGGGAGCAGGCCATTTGGCCCACCTATTCCACACTGACCCACACTCCAAGAGCATCCCACCCAGACCCACCTTGTATCTTATCCCTGCGTTCCCTATGGTCAATCCACCCAATCCACACATCCCTGGATACTAGGGGCAATGTACCATGGTCAATCCACCCTAACCTGCACATCTTTGGACTGCGGGAGGAAACCCATGCAGACAAGAGGAGAACGTGCAAACTCCAATCAGACCATCGTCCAAGGTTGGAATCAAACCCAGGTCCCTGGTGCTGTGAGGCAGCAGTGCTAACCACTGAACCACCATGACACCCCCTGGTTGTATTGTTTCAGGATGGTGCAATACTGGATGTTGTTATTCAAATGTTCGAGCCTCTACATAAAAGTTATCACAAGGCTTTTTCTGATGCATTCCTGAATAAAGTATTAAGCTATTCGGTTTCAGAAAGCAAATGGCAAATTTGATCCAAGTTGAGAATGCTCACCTCAACACTGCAGCTGCCCTCTGAAATTTACTGCTGCATGGTGTTTAGGAGAATCTCACATGAATTCCTTGTAGTTCAAAAGCAAGTTACTTGTGAAATTCTCTAACTTTTGTCAGCATACCACTTTTCATGACACATAGGAACAAGCAGGAATAGGCAGTCCTTTGAACACATTCCGCCATTTAACATGATCTAGAGTCATAGTCACAGAGATGTACAGCATGGAAACAGACCCTTTGATCCAACTTCGTCCATGGCTGATCTTATGAACTCCACTCTCCAGCCAGTCTCCCCATTGCTCTTTATCCCGCTTTTCATCAGAAACATATCTATTCCTTTCTTGAATCTGTTGACTGATTCTGCTTCCATTGCACTCTGAGGCTAAGACCTCCACAAATTCACAACCCTCTGAGAGAAACAGTTTCTCCTCCTCTCATTCTATATCTATGCCCTTTTGTTCAAGACTGACCCACAATGGGGAAACATCTGTTCAACATCCACCTTATTATTTTATATACCTCAATCAGATTCTCCTTCATTCTTCTGAACTCCAGGAAGTACAAGCCCAAGCTATTCAGCCAGTCCTTGTATGACAGCTTTTTCATCCCTGGAATCGACCTGGTGAACGTTTTCTGAATTGCCTCCAGTGCTGCCACCTCCTTCCTCAAATAAGGAGACCAAAACTGGACACCATATTCCAGATGTGGTCTCACCAACACCCTATAAAATTGTCTCAACACTTCTTCACTTTTATAATCCAGTCCTTTTGCAATAAATGACAGGATTGTATTTGTCTTTCTTATTATATGCTGCAACTGCATACCCACTTTCTGCAACTCATGCACAAAGATGCCCAGATCTCTCTGCACTGACACACTTTGAATCTGTTTCCCATTTAAATAATAATTTGGTCTTTTTATTTTTCTGGGCAAAATGCGACAACCTCACACTTATCTGGGGGTGGCACCATGGCTCAGTGGTTAGCACTGCTGCCTCACAGCGCCAGGGACACAGGTTCGATTCCAGCCTCAAGCGACTGTCTGTATGGAGATTGCACATTCTCGCAGTGTCTGTGTGGGTTTCCTTTGGGTGCTCCGGTTTCCTCCCACAGTCCAAAGACGTGCAAGTCAGGTGAATTGGCCATGCTAAATTCCCCATAATGTTAGGTGCATTAGTTAGGGGTAAATGGAGAGGAATGGGTCTGGGTGGATTACTCTTCAGAGGGTCGGTGTAGACTTGTTGGGCCGAATGGCCTGTTTCCATACTGCAGGGAATCTAATCTAATCAATTTAACTCCGTCTGTCAAATTCTGGCCCAAACTCCTGGCCTATCAATATTTATTTGTAAACTCTTTATCAGTGTCTGCTTTCCCATCTATTTCACTATCATCCGTGAACTTTGCTACGTTACACTCTGTCCCTGCTTGCAGATCATTTATAAAGATTGGAAATAGATCAGATCCAAGAACTAAACCCTGCAGCACCCCACGAGTTACAGTTCGCCATCAGAGAAGGACCCATTTATCCCGACCATCTGCTTTCTGTTGGTCAGCCAATCCTCTATCCAAGTCAATACTCTACCTGTCACTCCCTGGGATGAAACCTTCTGGAAATCTAGATGCGCAACATCCACTGGATCCCTTTATCTACCTTCCTGGTTATGTCCTCAAAGAACTCCAGCAATTTTGTCAAGCAAGACTTGTCCTTCATGAAATCGTGCAGATATTGGTGAATTGAGCTTTGTTTTTCCAAGTGTTCAGTTATGTCCTCCTTTGTGATTTGGAGGAGCTGGTGTTGGACTGGGTGAATCAAGTTAAAAATCACACAACACCAGGTGATCGTCCAACAGGTTTGTAACAAAGAGGATTGATGAGAGCAAAGTGGTGGACGTTACCTATATGGACCTCAGTAAGGCGTTCGATAAGGTTCCCCTTGGGAAAACTGATTAGCAAGGTTAGATCTCATGGAATACAGGGAGAACTAGCCATTTGGATACAGAACTGGCTCAAAGGTAGAAAACACAGGGTAGTGGTGGAGGGTTGTTTTTCAGACTGGAGGCCTATGACCAGTGGAGTGCCACAAGGATCGGTGCTGGGTCCACTACTTTTTGTCATTTATATAAATGATTTGGATATGAATATAGGAGGTACAGTTAGTAAATTTGCAGATTACACCAAAATTGGAGGTGTAGTGGACAGCAAAGAAGGTTACCTCAGATTACAATGGGATCTTGATCAGATGGGAAAATGGGCTGAGGAGTGACAGATGGAGTTTAATTTAGATAAATGTGAGATGCCGCATTTTGGGAAAGCAAATCTTAACAGGACTTATACACTTATAGTAAGGTCTGAGGGAGCGTTGCTGAACAAAGAGACCTCAAAGTGCAGATTCATAGCTCCTTGAAAGTGGAGTTACAGATAGATTGGATAGTGAAGACAACATTTGGTATGCTTTCCTTTATTGGTCACAGCACTGATTACAGGAGTTGGGAGGTCATGTGCAACTGTACAGGATTTTGGTTAGGCTAGTTTTGGAATATTGCGTGCAATTCTGGTCTCCTTTCTATCGGAAGGATGTTGTGAAACTTGAAAGGGTTCAGAAAAGATTTACAAGTTAAAGGATTTGAGCTACAGGGATGAGAATGCGTATAGGGTATGAGCAGATAGGGAAAGAGTTAAGTTTTGAGTTTTGTGAAACAAGAGGTTCAGCTAAGCATGACTCAGATCAGATAAGAATTTACAGTTAATATTGGAATGCTGGGAGGCAAGAGTAATGGGTTAATAAGGTGGAAAAGCATTCATTATGTAGAGCCATTTAACAATATTGGAAGCATTCAGTATGAAAGGTCAGTTTAACAAGTATTCATTATGTGAAGCTAGTTAACGTTAAGAACATTCATTGTGTAACAGCAAATGGCTTAATCTTTACTATTGACACTTGCTGATTGTAATTGTCACCCAATCAATATGTATGTTGCCTTATCTGGATGCTCCTCACTGTAAAGTGACTATATAACTCATTAAGAATCTATTGTTCCAAAGAGAAGACCAAGAACTCATGTACCTGTGCACATGGCTGATCGTTCTCTCTCTCCCTCCAGGGCCTGAAATAAAGATCGAGGAGGTAAAACTATACTGTGTCTCTGAGCATTTTGCTTCGACTGAGGGAGGGAAACGGGACGACAATAGGGAGAGGCTGAATAGGCTGGGGCTGTTTTCTCTGGAGCGTCCAAGACTGAGAGTTGAGCTCATAGAGGTTTATAAAATCATGAGGGGCATGGATAGGATAAATAAATAAGATCTTTTTCCTGTGATGGGGGAGTCCAGAACTAGAGGGCATAGGTTTAGGGTGAGAGGGGCAAGATATAAAAGGGAGCTAAGGGGCAACTTTTTCATGCAGAAGGTGGTATGTGTATGGATTGACCAGCCAGAGGAAGTGGTGGAGGCTGGTACAGTTGCAACATTTAAAAAGCATCTGGATGGGTATACGAATAGGAAATGGGATATGGGCTGGGTGCTGACAAATGGGACTAGATTAGGTTGGGATATCTGGTCAGCATGGACGAGTTGGACCGAATGGTTTGTTTCTGTGCTATACGTTTCTATGACTCGCTTTTGAAGCACTGCTTCTTCATCAGGTGGTTGTGAAGCAGGACTATAACACAGAATTTATAGCAAAAGATTACAGTGTCATCTTACAGTACAATGTCCATTTCAGCTGCATCACACTGTAATCTTTTGCTATAAATTGTGTGTTATGATCCTGCTTCACAACCACCTGATGAAAAAGCAGTGCTGCGAAAGCTAGTGCCTCCAAATAAACCTATTGGACTATAACTTGATGTTGTTTGATTTTTTAACATTCTCCTCCTTTATGATTGACTAAAAAGATCAAAGCATGACGCACTTGAATGAATCTACAACAGAAAGCATCTCAAATCACTGACCTTGGCCATCTTTTCAATTTCCCCAGTCTTCTCAGCCCAGTAGGAGAGGTTCTTGTTCAGCTCACCCATTAGTATTACAGCTTCCTCCAGCTCCTGCAAAAGGACAGGGAACATGGCAAATTCACCTAAAGATAAAACCATATCCTGTCCCTGTCACAAGTTAGTGCTCTAAGACATTAAGCCCATATCTCTTGGAATCCTGTCTAGAACAGTGTCCCATAGTCAGTTAAGGATCAAATTTGGTGCCCCTCTCTCTTTGTTCCGGGTTTATTTCTCCCGCTCAGCATTTATCCCGGGTTTACTTCTCCCTCTGGGTATCTATCCCAGGTGTATTTCTCCCTCTGGGTATCTTCGCCGAGTGTATTTCTGCCTCTGGATATCTATCCGGGGTTTACTTCAGCCTCACAGCATTTACCAATGGTTTATTTCAGCCTCACAGCATTTACCACTAGTTTATTTCAGCCTCACAGCATTTATCATGGATCGATTTCTGTCTTTGGGTATTTATCATGGATTTATTTCTGCCTCTGGGCATTTATCCCGGGTGCATTTCTGCCTCTGGGTATTTATCCCAGGTGTATTTTTCCCTCTCAGTATTTATCCCAGGTTTATTTCTCCCTCTGGGTATTTATCCCGGATGTATTTCTCCCTCTTGGTAATTATCCCGGGTTTATTTCTCCCTCTAGGTATCTATCCCGGGTGTATTTCTCCTTCTCGGTATCTATACTGGATGTTTTTCTCCCTCTTGGCATTTATCCCTTGTTTATTTCACCCTCGCTGTAATTATCCTGGGGTTATTTCTACCTCATTCTATTTAAGCCGAGTTTATTTCCCCCTCTCTGTATTTATCCCGGGCTTATTTCTCCTCCTCGGTATTTATCCCAGGTGTATTTCTCCCTCTAGGTATTTATCCCAGGTGTATTTCTCCCTCTCGGTATTTATCCTGGGTTTATTTCCCCCTCTCGGTATTTATCCCACGTTTACTTCTCCCTCTCTGTATTTATCCCGGGTTTATTTCACCCTCTCGGTATTTATCCCGGGTGTATTTCTCCCTCCCTGTATTTATCCCCGGTGTATTTCTCCCTCTTGGGATCTATCCCGGGTTTATTTCTCCCTCTCGGTATTTATCCCGGGTGTATTTCTTCCTCTTGATATTCACCCCGGGTTTATTTCTTCCTCTCGGTATTTATCCTGGGTTTAAATCCCCCGCTGGGTATTTATCCCGGGTGTATTTCTCCCTCTCTGGGTATTTATCCCAGGTGTATTTCTCCCTCTCGGTATCTATCCCGGGTTTATTTCTCCCTCTCAGAATTTATCCCGGGTGTATTTCTCCCTCTCGGTATCTATCCCGGGTTTATTTCTCCCTCTCGGTATTTATCCCGGGTGTATTTCTCCCCCTCGGTATTTATCCCGGGTGTATTTCTCCCTCTCGGTATTTATCCCAGGTGTATGTCTCCCCCTCAATATTTATCCCGGGTGATTTCCCCCTCTCGGTATTTATCCCGGGTTTATTTCCTGTCTCGGTATTTATCCCGGGTTTATTTCTCCCTCTCTGTATTTATCCCAGGTGTATTTCTCCCTCTCGGTATTTATCCTGGGTTTATTTCCCCCTCTCGGTATTTATCCCACGTTTACTTCTCCCTCTCTGTATTTATCCCGGGTGTATTTCTTCCTCTCGGTATTTATCCCGGGCTTATTTCCCCTCTCGGTATTTATCCCGGGTGTATTTCTCCCTCTCTGCATTTATCCTGGGTGTATTTCTCCCTCTCTGTATTTATCCCGGGTGTATTTCTCCCCGTCGGTATTTATCCCGGGTGTATTTCTTCCTCTCGGTATTTATCCCGGGCTTATTTCCCCTCCCTGTATTTATCCCGGGTGTATTTCTCCCTCCCTGAATTTATCCCGGGTGTATTTCTCCCTCCCTGTATTTATCCCGGGTGTATTTCTCCCTCCCTGTATTTATCCTGGGTTTATTTCTCCCTCCCTGTATTTATCCCGGGTGTATTTCTCCCTCCCTGTATTTATCCCGGGTTTATTTCTCCCTCACCGTATTTATCCCCGGTGTATTTCTCCCACTGGGTATTTATTACGGGTGTATTTCTCTCTCTCGGGATCTATCCCGGGTTTATTTCTCCCTCTCGGTATTTATCCCGGGCGTAATATCTTCCTCTAGGTATTTATCCCGGGTTTATTTCTTCCTCTAGGTATTTATCCCGGGTTTATTTCTTCCTCTTGGTATTTATCCTGGGTTTATTTCCCCCTCTCAGTATATATCCCGGGTGTATTTCTTCCTCTTGGTATTTATCCTGGGTTTATTTCCCCCTCTCAGTATATATCCCGGGTGTATTTCTTTCTCTTGGTATTTATCCCGGGTGTATTCCTCCCCCTCGGTATTTATCCCGGTGTATTTCTCCCCCTCGGTATTTATCCTGGGTGTATTTCTCCCCCTCGGTATTTATCCCGGTTGTATTTCTCCCTCTCGGTATTTATCCCAGGTGTATTTCTCCCACTGGGTATTTATCCCGGGTGTATTCCTCCCCCTCGGTATTTATCCCGGGTGTATTTCTCCCCCTCGGTATTTATCCCGGTTGTATTTCTCCCTCTCGGTATTTATCCCGGGTGTATTTCTCCCCCTCGGTATTTATCCCGTGTTTATTTCCCCTTTCGGTATTTATCCTGGGTTTATTTCTCCCCCTCGGTATTTATCCCGGTTGTA
>NC_057757.1:6431429-6440641 GCF_004010195.1 Chiloscyllium plagiosum
AATCGAACCTGGTTCCGAATCACTGAGCTACCATGTAAACCCAGGAGGAGGCGCTAACTCACTGAGTTGCGCCTTGCTGTGATATTCTGAGGATGATTTGAAGGAAGCGTTGGCATGAAATACTTCTGTGTGCCCTCCGTGTTGTGGTTTAGGGGCACTGGTGTAGCAGGGCATCATTAGCGATAGTGCTGTGTCAGGGAGCAGGGTTAGACACAATCACACCTTGGTGTTTGTGAGTCAGAGCGGGGAGGAAATTGGCCAGTGATCTCGTTGGTGTTTCCTGTTCTGGGACTCCTTGGTGTTTGTGCTGCTGAGCAGTGACGTCGCTAAACCTTTAGCAAGGTACATGGGCATTCTGAGCAGGGTTGGGGGTTGGGGTGGAGTTACCTGAAGAAAAGTGCAACAGCATTTCACTTCTGTTGTGGGGGAAAACACCAGTCTCGGAGCCAGAACCGGGGTTCAATGACAGAGTTCATTGCACAAGGAAATCTTGGGGAGAGAAAGACTTTTTTTTATTTCAAAAATATACTTTATTCATAAAATACTTTGATCGTCCCTCAACATGTAATTCTGGACCTTGGAATGTGCCAGTCTGCAGCACTCAGTCGGGGTCAACTCCTTCAGCTGGAAGATCAGCAGGTTTCGGACCACCCAGAGAGCGCCCTTCACCGAGTTGATGACCCTCCAGGCACAGTTGATGTTCGTCTCGGTGTGCGTCCCGGGGTGACACCAACAGCAGAGTGGTCAGCAGCGAGTCCTCTCTCGACCCGGAGCACACGTCAAGAAACTTTTATCCATCTTGTGATACAATAGGTCAGCGATGTGATTATTGTCTTTGTGACGTGGTTTGGTTCTGGCAATCATTGCAGAATCATTGGTAGTTTCGATCCAGTCTTTGTCAGTTCCAGCGCAGCCTTTGTTAATTTCCACGTGGTCATTGTCAGCTTCAGTGTAGACATTGCTGAAAATGTGTTGCTGGAAAAGCACAGCAGGTCAGGCAGCATCCAGGGAACAGGAGAATCGACTTATGCCCGAAACGTCGATTCTCCTGTTCCCTGGATGCTGCCTGACCTGCTGCGCTTTTCCAGCAACACATTTTCAGCTCTGATCTCCAGCATCTGCAGCCCTCACTTTCTCCTCCTTAGTGTAGACATTGTCAGTTTCAATGTCTGTGTGGAAGTCCATTGCTGTAGTAATGGGCACTAATCACTCTTCCTGAGGAGGACGATTACTGCAGCCCTGGCTGTTAGCAATTTGTATTGAGGCTGTATCAAACTGTTAGCATTTCTCTAAGAGGTGTTGGCTGGACCCAGACACTTTGGGGGCAATGTTCGTTACTCTTGTGTATTCTCTCCCCCACCCGCCTTAAACTAATCAGCGAGGTTGTGAGCGCATTGTGCTGGCAATCTGGTGGCCACAGGCAGTGTCTGTATCTGCTCTGCTGTGTGTCTCCATATTGTGATCCAGCGGCCATCTTGGGTGTCACGTTGGCCAACTGATGACTCAGCAGCCATCTTGGGTGTCCGTATGCCTCGTGTCACCCTGCCCTGTGCCATCTCCCTCTTCACCTCCTACCTCCCGCAGAGAGGGCAAAAGGGGGAATGGATGACTTATAGAATCCACGTGCTGGGGTTTACTGCTTACCAGAAACTGAACTGGGCTTGCTGTGTGAACGCTGTGGCTACAAGAGCAGGTCGAAAGCTGGGAATCCTGCAGCAAGTAGCTCCTCGACTAGACAGGAGGGTGAGGGAATACTCTCCATCCAGGACACCATCCAGGACAAAGCAGCCCCCGCTTGATTGATGTCACATCCATAAGTGTCCACCACTGACGCTCAGGGGCAGCAGTGGATGCTGTCTACAAGATGCACTGCAGCAAATCAGCAAGGCTGCTTAGAGAGTATCCTAACCCTTTGGCACAGAGCTGAAGCAATACTGAGACACAGAGAATCGTGGTCAGAACCATAAGACCACCAAGGGACCCCGCCCCCAGTGTGGAATTCTCTGCCGATAACCTAATCACAGGCCACGACTGAACAAGCCCTGGGAGTCCGGTTTCCTCCCACAATCCAGAGATGAACTAGAGAGTATAGGTTTAGGGTGAGAGGAAAAAGATTTAAAAGGGACCTAAGGGGCAACGTTTTCACGCAGAGGGTGGTATGTGTATGGAATGAGCTGCCAGAGGAAGTGGTGGAGGCTGGTACAATTGCAACATTTAAAAGGCACCTGGATGGGTATATGAATAGGAAGGGTTTGGAGGGATATGGGCCAGGTGCTGGCAAGTGGGACTAGACTGGGTTGGGATATCTGGACGGGTTGGACCGAAGAGTCTGTTTCTGTGCTGTACATCTCTATGACTGTATGTGCAGATTCGGGTGGATTGGCCATGCTGAGTTGCCCCGTAGTGTTCAGGGAAGTGTGGGTTAGGTGCATTCGTCAGGAGTATATGTAGAGTGTTAGGGGAATGGGTCCGAGTGGACTGGTTGGGCCAAGTGGCCTGTTTCCACACTGTAGGGATTCTGTGAGCTGTGGCTGGGCGAATTGACGAGACTCCTCCTTCAGATGCTGGAGGCTCCCAGTGACCCTCGTTGAGGCCTCTTCCATTTGTAGGTTTCACTGTGATTTTGGGACACTTCCCCCTAACCCCGGATGATGCTGACAGAAAATGAAATCCAAGCCCCACCCTCCCTCCTCCGTTCTCACTGGCAGGGCTGTGCGGGAGGTAGGGAGGGAGAGGGGAGTTGTGGCAGAGTTTCATAGATGGTTCCCTGTATGGTTCTGGCAGTGCCACACGACGTTACTTCATCACACCGAAACACAGAGCTTCCACCCTCCACTTCGAGCCTAGCCAGAGATAGCGAGATGGATCTGTTGAACTGGCCAGAGGGTGTGGAGACAGATTGTTTTTTTTACAACAAACCGGAAGCAGAGTGGGTCACGGGGCCCCAGTGACGTTTCGAAACGTGGAGGAATTGAGGAGCAACGAGTACAGGCCGAAATCAGGCCGGCAGCAGTGCGCTGGTTACATCATCCCGATGTCCTCATCATCCCCATGTTTAGACCCCGACATGGAGTTACGGAATGGACCTAGCCCCGAAAGAGGCCATTC
Source organism: Chiloscyllium plagiosum (assembly GCF_004010195.1). Lineage (NCBI taxonomy): Eukaryota > Metazoa > Chordata > Chondrichthyes > Orectolobiformes > Hemiscylliidae > Chiloscyllium > Chiloscyllium plagiosum. Next base: position 6,434,538 of record NC_057757.1, read on the forward strand.
AGCCCAGCCGATCTGCGCCAGTAGGTGGCTGGCCATCAGCTGGTCAGGGGCAATTAGGGATGGGCACTCAACACTCGCCAGCCATGCCCGTGTCCCACGTCTGGGCGGATCTTCCAGATTCCTCCCGCTCTAGAGAGTCTCCCCCCACATCCGGGTAGGGAGGCCTGTGGCTAACCTCAAAATGGCTTCCATAGCGAGGGAACCGCAATAGCCTTGTGTCTGGTCGGAAATGCCCCCCAACTCTCTTTGCTTTTACCAACAGTGCATTTTGGGAGGGCAAAGGGTTTACACGGTGAATAGTCAGGCTGGAGGAAGTGGAGACGATCCGAGGAGATTAGTGTGTATATGTACACATTGTGGGATGCCACAGAGCTGTTGGCTAAGGTAGTACTGAAGGCATGTGGAATACTTGCCTTTGTCCTTCAGAGCAAGGAGGTAATTGGTCAGTTGTTTATATTCCGGAAGTTTCCGGGAGGTTGTTTCCTCCCGCAGCGAGATGGCGGTCACCAGGTTTTGGAGCGAGGGATTAGATGTCAGGGACTAGCCCAGCTGCTCCTCCCAGCGGTGGGGGAGGTCTCGCTAGCGCCTCCCAACAACAGTGCAGCATTCCCTCCGTACAAGCACGGGCAGCGCCAGCCTGCTTTCATATGGCACTCGGAGGCAGAGCTCAAACCTCGGGCCTTCTGACTCCGCTCTGAGGCGAAGGTGTGCACGCCCTGAGCGTCGCCACAGTGTGGGAGCAAGCCGTTCAGCCCATCGAGCCCACGCCAACCCTCCAAAGAGTGATGGGAGCCAGGCCATTGGATCTGTCGGCTCAGGAAGGGGTGGGAGCTTCTCCTAGCGATGCTGCCTTACCCACCCCCCACCTTCAGGTGTGTGTGGGTGGGTGGCTGATTCACACAGCGTCTTTAACAATAGTCAGACGGGGAGATGTCAGTCCCACTCGTCTGAGGGGTTGGTTTCGGGATCGAGCAGCAGCTGAGGTTTCGGGGCCGTGGGGTGGTGGGTGTGGAGTCCAGACCTCGGGGACTGGGCAGCTCAAAGCACAGAAGATGTTGTGAAACTTGAAAGGGTTCAGAAAAGATTTACAAGGATGTTGCCAAGGTTGGAGGGTTTGAGCTACAGGGAGAGGCTGAACAGGCTGGGGCTGTTTTCCCTGGAGCGTCGGAGGCTGAGGGGTGACCTTGTAGAGGTTTACAAAATCATGAGAGGCATGAATAGGATAAATAGACAAAGTCTTTTCCCTGGGATGGGGGAGTGCAGAACTAGCAGGCATCGGTTTAGGGTGGGAGGGGAAAGATATAAGAGACCTAAGGGGTAACGTTTTCACACAGAGGGTGGTATGTGTATGGAATGAGCTGCCAGAGGAAGTGGAGGCTGGTACAATTACAGCATTTAAAATGAATAGGAAGGGTTTGGAGGGGTATGGGTCGGGTGCTGGCAGGTGGGACTAGTTTGGGTTGGGATATCTGGTCGGCATGGACGGGTTGGACCGAATGGTCTGTTTCTGTGCTGTACATCTCAATGACTGTTTAACTGTGGAGTGATGGGAGTCAGGCCAGGCAAGACTCCAGGACTGGAGCAGAACCGAGATCTCTCAGGGTCAGTCGGACTGGAGGAGGCTGCCGAGACAGGGAGGGGAATTGGGGGCCTGAGGAGGGTAGCTGAGGAAGATAAGGCAGAACACTGTGCTGTGCGCTCGCTCTCTCTCTCTCTCTCTCTCTCTCCCTCCCTCTCAGCGCTGCCTTGTGTAACCCGCTTTCCGTAATTCATTCACTGAATATGTGGGCCCAGCCATCAGTACTCTCTAGGTCTGGCCAAGTGACTCCCTGGGCAGTTGAGCCGCAGTGGTCTGGAGTCACGTGTAGGCCAGACTGGGTAAGAGTGGCTGTTTCCCTCCTTAAAGGATGTTGGTGAACCAGGTGGGGTTTTCACAGGAGTCTTGTGGTCACTATCATCCCAGGCTGACACATTACCTTTTGGATTTATCCGCAGAACTGAATCAGCAATCCCCCTTACACGGCTGCAGTGGGATTCCAATCCCCATTACCTGCACCATTTACGAGTAACACCCCCACCCTGATGACGGCACACGTCTTGCTGTTCTGTTCATAGCACCATTTTAAAAGGCTGAGTGATGAGGGCCTTTGCTACTCCGAGTCCTCAGTGTCTCAGTCAGAGCTGCCTTGTGCAGAATCCTTTGTAACCCCATCGGGGAGCAGTATTGGCCCTCTGATTTGAGACTACTCGCTTGCCCGCTCAGTCAGAGTTACACTGTAACCTGCTGGGAAAATGGGCTGGCAACAGAGAAATGTCTGAGCTGGACCAGAGCTGGAAGTGTGCTAGTACCTCGGGAGGTCAGTACGCACGGAGCCGTGGACCAACCTGAAAGCCAGAGAGAGTTTCCGTTCATATAATTACAAATCACACACCACCAGGTTATAGTCCAACAGGTTTATTTGGAAGCACTAGCTTTCAGAGCGCCGCTCCTCCATCAGGTGGTTGTGGAGCAGCGCTCAGAAAGCCAGTGCTTCCAAATAAACCTGTTGGACTATAATCTGGTGGTGTGTGATTTTTAACTTTGTCCACCCCAGTCCAACACTGGCTCCTCCATATCATCACTTCCATTCACATAGTGCCTCAGGATGTTAGTGAAGTACTTCTAAAATGCAGAACTGGCCAAAGAGAGGCAGTGGGGTGTCTTTCACGCACTGGAGAGGGTGACTGGGCTTTAGTTACCATCCCATTGACGGCACTGCCAGTCCTGCCCTGGTCATGTGACTTAGGAGTTGGCCATTTGACCCCTCTGCCTTTCAGTAAGGTCATGCTGATCTAACTTCAGCTTCATTCCGTTTTACTCCTGATCAGTGTTGGACTCCTTCGTCAGTCTGTTCTCTCCCAGAAGGGGATGGATATATCCTCTAAGCCCACCCAGTCAGGTCTCCTATCTCTCCCTTACTTTCTCCTGTGAGAGTGGTGCCACTGAGCTAGACCTTTGCATGAACAGCAGCAGGCCCTGTTCAATGGCTGCTCTGTATCTGAACTCGCATCAATCTCCCTTGAGTCCACATCCTTTGTTATTGCTTTATCTAAGTAAGTATATCTCTGATTTGAAATGACTAACTGAGCTGCAGCCTCATGCCTTTTCACGAGAGTGAGTTCCTCAATTCTACCACCCAAAGAAGTGTTTTCTAACTTTCCTGCTGTACAGGGGCATGGATTTTAAAACAGGGGGGAGTCCCCGGAAACTTTCACGCCATTGTGCATATTGCCTTGTTCTCTCTGTCTCTCTCTCTCGATCTGTGTCTCGCTTGTGCTCTCACTGTCTGACTTGCTCTCTCTTATCTGTCTCTCACTCACACTCTCTATCTCACTCGTGCATTCTCTCTGTCTAACTCGCTCGCGCTCCCTCTCTGTCTCTTGTTTGCTCTGTCTCTTGCTGCAATTCTGTCAGTCGCTTGCACTCTCTGTCTCTTGCTCTGTCTGTCTCTCGCCCTCTGTCTCTTGCCCTCTGTCTCTCTTGCTCTCTCTCTGTCTTTCTCACTCCCTCTCTGTCTGTCTCTCTCTCCCTCTCTCTCTCACTCACTCACTCCTTCCCTCTCTGTCTCTCTCGCTGTCTCTCTCTCACTCCCTCTCTCTCTGTCTGTCTCTCTCACTTCCTCTCTGTCTCTCACTCCCTTTCTGTCACTCTCTCACTCTCTGTCTCTCGCTCTCTCACTCTGTCTGTCTCTCTCACTCCCTCTCTGTCTCTCTCTCGCTCTCTCCCTGTCTGTCTCTCTCTCACTCCCTCTCTGTCTCTTACTCCCTCTCTGTCTCTCACTCTCTGTCTCTCTCTCACTCCCTCTCAGTCTCTCTCTCACTCTCTCTGTCTCTTGCTCTCTCTCTGTCTCTCTGTGACTGAGTGATGGAGTTTTAATGCCCCATTGTACAATGGTGGTGGCTTGTGTTCAGTTGGAGGGGGGATGAACGGCCGTGGGACTTGGCTAACCCAGTGCTCAAAGCACTAAGTAACTTGGATTTGATTTATCATTGTCCCATGTATCGAGGTACAGTGAAAGGCTTGGTTCTGTGTGCAGTACAGGCAGCTCATACCATACAGAGTGTATTAGGGTGATAGAACAGAGCGAGGAATACAATGTTATGGCTGCAGAGAAAGTGCACAGAGACCGAGGGCAACATTAAAATTAACATCTGAGAGGTCAATTCAGAAGTCTAATAACAGTGAGGAAGAAGCTGTTCTTGAATCTGTTGGTACGTGTTTTGTACCTTCTGTCTGACAGAAGCGGTTGGAATGGATTATAACCGGGGCTGGAAGGGGTCATTGATGATGTTGGCTGCAGTCCCGAGGCAGTGGGATTTACAGATGCGGTCAGTGAATGGGAGGCTGGCTTGTGTTCTCGGGATGTGGGGGGAGTGCCATGCAGAACTGTGCTCTGGGTTCCAGCCGTGGGCTGCCGGCAATTTGCAGCTCTGCTAATCTCCGTGTCCCCCACCCCCGCCTCATTACTCCAAGCCCTAGGTGGTTACCCGCAGCATTGCAGGAAGTGTGTGTGTCTGTAAATCTGTGTGTGTGTGTGTCTGTGTGTGTGAGAGAGAGAGTGTGTGGGTGGGTGTGTTTGTGTGAGAGTGTGTGTGCATGTCGGTGCGTGTGGTGTGTGTCTGTGTGTGAGAGTGTCTCTGTATCTGTGTATGGGTGTTCAGTGAGTGTGCACCTGTAAGTCTGTGTTTGTGTCTTTGAGTGAATGTCTGTGAGTGTGCGTCTATGTATGTGTTTGTGAGTGTCTTTGTGAGTGTGTTTCTGTGTGTGTGTGTTTCTGTGTATGTGTGTGTTTCTGTGTATGTGCGTGTGTGTCTGTGTGTGTAAAGGGGGTAGGTTTCCAGCTCCCCTCTCCCTGGTGTGTGTCCCGTTCTGTTCTGCTCCCACTGACGTGTCCCTGTTTCTTGTCTCTCTTCCCCCTCCACCCCCACCCGCAGTGGTTCCAGCAGCAGCATGGTCGCCATCGACAACAAGATCGAACAGGCCATGGTAAGATGGCTGAGCCATTCCTCATGGGTTTTATCCTGTCCCCCCTGGGGCATGGCTGGGACGAGACCACTTCTGCTGCCCGTCCCTAGTTGCCCCTTGAACCGAGTGGCTCTCCTGGCCTGTTTCAGAGGGCAGTGTGGAGTCAGGTGTAGGGTAGACCCGGGTGAGGGCAGCAGATTCCTTCCCGGCACGGGGCACCAGCCAATCGGATAGGTTTTCCTGACGACCAACCGCATCACGGTCTCTCAGTCCCACTGGTTTGTTTTATTTGTTCAAATGTCCGTTCCCCCCCCAGCCTCCGTGCTGGGGTCGCTCGTCCGACCTCGGCTACCTGCACCTCCCCGGTGGCAGGGTGAACTTTGCATTGAGGTGGCGCCTTGCTCATCCTGAAGTGGGCTGTGTGTCGCCGTGCAGTCAGGCCCAGCAGTTTGACGTCAGCCTGGAGCTTGTTCCCCCCCGGCCTGTGTGCGCCTCAGGCCAGGCTGCAGGAAGCCTGAGGCCCGAGGAGTCAGGCCTGTGTGGGCCCCAGTGCCCACTCCAGTTCCCTGAGCCCCGGTGCCGTCACTCAGAGAAGGCCTGCCTCTTTGTTGAGCTGCGTTGGGCAGGTGGATCGAAGCAGGAGTAGACCATTCAACCCCTCGAGCCTGTTCCACCACGTAGTGGCTGATCTGCGGCCTACCTCCGTCAACCTGCCTTTGGCCTGTAGGCCTTCATTTCCTCACTGATCTGAAGCTCCTCAGCCTCCGATTTTGAAATCTGGCCTTTGTGTGTGAGGATTGGTTCCTAACGTCTCTCCTGAGTGGGCTGGGCCCAATACTGAATGTGCCCCCTCGTTCCCGAGACTCCCATCTGAGTGGGAAAGGGTTTCTCTATTTGCCCTTTCCCGTTCTTGTATGTCATTCCAGGGTGTCTGAGAGAGACATGGTCCTTCCTCCCTCTCACACCCCACATCGTTCCCCCCTCCTTTCTCTCTCCCCATGGTCCCTCGCTCTCACTGTCCTCCAGTCTCCCCCTTCGTCCCTCCTCTCTCTCTCCCCCCAATCATCCCTCCTCTCTCTCTCTCCCCCATCATCCCTCC
>NC_057757.1:6444599-6445971 GCF_004010195.1 Chiloscyllium plagiosum
CTCTCTCTCTCCCTGCTTATCCACACTCTCTCTCTCCCTGTTTATGCACACTCTCCCTCTCCCTGCTTATCCACACTCCCTCTCTTTCCCTGATTATACTCTCTCTCTCTCTCTGCTTATACACTCTCTCTCCCTCTCTCTCCCTGCTTACACACACTCTCTCCCTCTCTCTCCCTGCTTACACACACTCTCTCCCTCTCTCTCCCTGCTTACACACATTCTCTCTCTCCCTGCTTACACACACTCTCTCTCTCCCTGCTTACACACACTCTGTCTATCCCTGCTTATACACTCTCTCTCTCTCTGCTTATACACTCTCTCTCTCTCCCTGCTTATGCACACACTCTCTCTCTCCCCCTGCTTATACACTCTCTCTCCCTGCTCATGCACACACTCCCTCTCTCTCTGCTTATACACTCTCTTTCTCTCTCTCTATCTCTGCTTATACACTCTCTCTCTCTCCCTGCTTATACACTCTCTCTCTCTCTCTCCTGGCTTATACACTCTCTATCTCTCTCCCTGCTTATGCACACTCTCTCTCTCTCTCACTGCTTATGCACACTCTCTCTCTCTCCCTGCTTATACACACTCTCTCTCTCTCCCTGCTTATACACACTCTCTCTCTCTCTCCCTGCTTATAAACTCTCGCTCTCTGCTCATGCACACACTCTCTCTCCCCCTGCTTTTCACACTCTCTCTCCCCCTGCTTATACACTCTCTCTCTCTCCCTGCTTATACACACACTCTCTCCCTGCTTATACACTCTCTTTCTCTCTCCCTGCTTATACACTCTCTCTCTCTCCCAGCTTATGCTCACACTCTCTCTCTCCCCCTGCTTATACACTCTCTCTCTGCCCCTGCTTATACACCCTCTCTCTCTCCTCCTGCTTACACTCACTCTCTCTCTCTCCCTGCTTATACACTCTCTCTCCATGCTTATACACTCTCACTCTCTCCCTGCTTATACACTCTCTCTCTCCCTGCTTACACACTCTCTCTCCCTCCCTGCTTACACACACACTCTCTCTCCCTGCTTACACACACTCTCTCTCTGCCTGTTTATACACTCTCTCCTCCTCCCTGCTTATACACTCTCTCTCTCCCTGCTTATACACTGTCTCTCTCTCTCCCTGCTTATCCACACTCTCTCTCTCCCTGTTTATGCACACTCTCTCTCTCCCTGCTTATCCACACTCCCTCTCTTTCCCTGCTTATACTCTCTCTCTCTCCCCTGCTTATACACACTCTCTCTTTCCCTGCTTATGCACACACTCTCTCTCCCCCTGCTTATACATACACAATCTCTCTCTCTGCTTATACACACTCTCTCTCCCTGCTTATACACACTCTCTCTCTCTCCCTGCTTATACAC
>NC_057757.1:6446001-6459601 GCF_004010195.1 Chiloscyllium plagiosum
CACACTCTCTCTCTCTCCCTGCTTATACACACTCTCTCTCTCTCTCCCTGCTTATACACACACTCTCTCCCTGCTTATACACTCTCTTTCTCTCTCCCTGCTTATACACTCTCTCTCTCTCCCAGCTTATGCTCACACTCTCTCTCTCCCCCTGCTTATACACTCTCTCTCTCCCCCTGCTTATACACTCTCTCTCTCTCTACCCCTGCATATACCTTCTCTCTCTCTCTCCCCCTGCTTACACACAGTTGGTCCTGATGACCACGACACACCAATCAGGAGAGAGAACTGAAGAGACTCCCCCTTAGACAACGCAAGGCCTTAATCGCGTGAAGCCTCTTTGCACTTCCTAACGCTGATCCAAGTTTTCCAAAATCCCAAAACAGTACAAGCCTCGGGTAGTTGTCAGTGCCCGGCCAGCCCTCGTGAAGGTGGGGCTGAGCCCGTCACCTTCATCCACTCCTTCAGGTGGCTCCTTCCCCTGTAGCCGTTTGGCAGAGCAGGGTGTAACCCTTGGCTGGTTCACGGGGCTGACTCTGTGGCTGTGGAGTCACGCGGAGTCCCAGGCTGGGGCAAGGTGACAAATTCCCCTCCCGAAAGGGATGCCAGGTAAGTTGTGATGTCAAGCATTTGGATTGTCAATCACAGTGTGCAAGTTAGTGTGCTATTTAGTATTCTAGTTAGTGCGCTAGTTAGTGTGCAAGTTGGTGCGCTAGTTAGTGCATTAGTTAGTGCACTAGTACGCTAGTTAGTCTGCTAGTTAGTGCGTGAGTTCATGTGCTAGTGCATTTGTTAGTGTGCTAGTGCGTTTGTTAGTGTGCTAGTGAGTGCACTAGTTAGTGTGCTAGTTAGTGCAGCTGTAGTGTTGCAGGTTTCAGGAAGAGGGTTAAAGAGCATGACCAATGGTCAAGTGTTTGAATGTTCCAAATTGCGTTTCTGCTCTCTGCAATGTTTCCGTTGAGAATCTCTTGTTTGCTTTTCCCATTCTGTGCTCTCCCCCCCCCACCCCCCGCCCTGTTCCCCGTTCCCCGGGCAGGACTTGGTGAAGAGCCACCTGATGTACGCAGTGCGCGAAGAGGTGGAGGTGCTGAAGGAGCAGATCAAGGAACTGATCGATCGCAACAGCCTGCTGGAGCGGGAGAACGCCCTGTTAAAGTCACTGGCCAAGCCGGAGCAGCTCTCCCAGCTCCAGGCTCAGCTCCGGAGTACAGCCAGCACCGCCAGTGGGTCATCAGGGTCCTCACCTCCCACCAGCACTGCCTGAGCTTGGGGGGGAGGTGGCACCGCGCAGCTGAGCGCTCAGTACTGGGCGAGGGGAGGGGGGGGGCGTTGGAGAGGGGTGGCCCTGTTCCTAACCCCCTCCTCACCACCACTCTCCACCCCCCCTTCAAAAAAACACTACGCACTAGAGCACGTCAAACTGCCGGGCAGGGGGAGGATCATGTGCTGACACTCCAGCCCGGGAGGCCACAGGGTGCAAAGTATTTCTAAACGGACTGATGGATGTGATGCTGCTAACCCTGGCATTCGCTGCCTTTTTAATAAGACTGTGTGCGGGGCGGGGTGGGGCCGTCAGACTGGCTGCTTTCTCCTGCAGGCAACTCCAGGCCAGGGCGGAGGTTGTGGAATGAGGTGAGCTCCTCTTCAACCCCTGCACTGCTGCCTGTCTGTCTACACTCACTCACTCACTCACTCACTCGCTCGCTCGTGCTCTCTCTGTCTCGCTCTCTTTCTCTCACAATTGCTTTCATTTCCTGTCTTTCACCCAGGCTCTCTCTCCTCCCTTGTTCCTGACTCCCACCTTCCCTAAGATGGGAATCCAATGAGTGAGCATGTTCATGGAGATGGGATATGGAAGCAGTGTTTGGTTGGGATGAACAGAGAGGGCGCGGGGGTTGGTGTTGGGACGTGAAATCCTTCTCCCCACTGTCCCACATTGCCCTCCTTCCTCAAGTTGTTTGGGTACAGTCACCCCTAGTCCTCCCCCACCCACCACCCCCCGCTGCTGGCCTCATGTCGATGTACAGGATTCCCACTGAGCGGGTTGGATAGAGAGAGAGCCTCTGCACACACTGCTTTTGTTAGTGTTTGTTAAAATTGATAAAAGAAAAGCCTTACCTTACCTCACTCGGCAGCGCCAGCCAATTGCTTCCTCAAAACGCCTGACGAAATGTTTTTCCACCAGCCTGGCCCCACCTTGAGGAGGGGTCTGAGCCCCACCCAGGACCCTTGTCAAGCGGAGGAAGCTGGTGACCCACCAGTTAGCGCCCTCATGGGGGCGTCCACACCAATCTTCGGGCCCCATTTAGCCAAGCCCAGGAAGAGTGGCAGCAGATTGGAGCTGGGTTTGGAGAGCAGGGGCCTTCCTGTTTCCGGATTGTCTCTGAGCCTTGACCTGCTCTTCCCATCACAAATGGACGCCCTCTGGGCGGTCAGGGAGTGAGAGAGATGGCTCCACTCTGATCCACGTCTGCCAGGGTTACCAGAGGTCAGCTCTAGCTTCCTCCGTCCGGTAATGGAAAGGCCACACATGAGCCTGGGGAGAGAGTGGGCGCTGGCACAGAGACTTAATGTGTCTTGGGGGGGGGGGGGGCAACTGTACGCCAAGGTCATAGATATCTGCAGAGAGGGGGGAGGTCAGTCAAAGGGCCTGGCTTCGAGGGTCTCTGGAAGTGGGAATGAGATTAAAACATCCCCGCTCCCTCTCACCCCCACCAGTTTAATAGAGATGAAACAACACCAGCTTTACTCAACTGCATTACTCTCTCTCCCTCTCTCTGTCTCTTTCTCTCTCTCTCTCTCTCTGTCTAGTTTACATACCTACAGCCTTTATTGACTGAGGGATCAGTGAATGAGGCGATGCAATCCGTTTGGTTCTCGAGGAGTGTGGTTTTTGACCTTTCCTCAGCTTCAATTGGGGCTTATCCGTTTTGAATAATCACTGGTTCGATTCCGTGGGGCGAGAGCATGAAACCGGGCGGAAGATAAGCTTTGTAATATTTACAAGTGGTGCATTTAGTTTCGGAGATCACCCCAAACTTTTCTTTTCGAACGAGGAGGGAAAGGAGCCAAGGGCTCCTCACAGGGATGCTTCAAAATTTGAACCCGGCTGTGGTCGCTCGGTGAGAGACTGGTGCTGTGGCTCCCCCTGCAGTGTGCGCTCAGTCGGGGCGTGGAATCCAAAGCTTAGGGCTTCGTGCTGGAAAGGACTTGCTCAGAGAGAGTAGTCATGTGTTCGGTTGGTCCGGGGAGCTGGGTTGGAGGAATGAGTGGGTTTGGGGGGGCTGGTGACAGAAGAAACAAAGTTAAGGGTGGACGGGGAGATTGCCCAGCCACATGCCTGAGACTCCACAGGTTCAGTAACTCCTGCAGCTGAGCAGGGTAAACCAGTGACTGGGTTTGATACTGGGAGGGAGGGGGTAAGGACAATTCAGTCACCGCCCTGGCTGGTGTTGGGGTGGGGGGGGGAGAGCCGCACTGTGCCAGAACGTTGTCTGCGGATGGTCCCGTTACACCACGGACGGTCGCCCTCGGGTGCAGAGGACGGAGGTCTGTCTGCTCAGAGTTGGGGAGCCGCAGCCACCAGGGCACGTGTGTGAGACCGAAAGATTCAGCTCTGAGCGGCTCCTTGGTGCTGTTTGACAGCGGAAGGAGGGAGCTCCCCCCACCCACTACCAACCCCTCCCGGGGTCTCATCCTGCCGTGGGGGTTTTTGAGAGTCCCGGAGGAAGCTCACTCTCTGGCCACAGTCCTGCGGGTGCTTGTGTAGGTCAGCAGGGTGTGGACATTTTATTCAGCCCAGCCAGAATGGCTTGCTGTACCCTGCAGTGACCTCCCACCTGGATGGAGCTGGGGCAGAGATTCCTTTGTTAAACAGAAACCCGCCCGCAGCCCTGCTGACTAACCCATTAGATTGCTTGTTGGGAGTGAGGGGTTAGGAAGATTGTCGCCTGTCTGTACCATGATTTCTGCTGGCTCTGTGGGGGGGGGGGGGAGTGATCTCTCCGAATGGGACCGCGTTGGATCTAACCCCATGTGCACAGCACCGTCTTTATTTGCTCCGCCAACTTATCGTTTTGGGGATTTTTTTCTATGATGACAAAAAAAATCTCGTAATTAAAATTGAAAAGCACAATGCATGGGCTGGCTGGTGCAGTTATCGCGCGGGGTGTGGAACCGGTGGTCCTGCTCGTTTTAACGTAGAAACTAGGAGCAGGAGGAGGCCACTCGGCCCCTCTGAGTCTGCTCCTCCATTCCAGCTGATCACCCCACTCAGCCCCCTGTTCCCTGGTGCATCTCCCATATCCCTTTGATCCCTTTAGACCTCAGAACTACATCTAACTCCTTGCAAAGATTCGACGTTTTGGCGTCAACCCCAACGTTTTGGTGGCAAAAAAGTTCCCACAGGCCTCCCCACTCTCTGGGGAAAGACATTTCTCTCTCTCTCTCTCTCAGGCCTATCCCGTTTCCTTAGACTGTGACCCCCGGTCATCAGGAAGACCCTTCCTCAGTTTCCCCCGTCTAGTCCGGTTCGAATTTTATAGATTTCTATGAGATCTCTTCCCCCACTCCCATTCTTCCAAAATGCCACTGAATAGAACTCAAACCGATCCACACTCTCTCTTCATCTGTCAGTCCTGCCATTCCCGGGGATCAGTCTGGGAAACCTTCACTGCACTCCCTCCATCACCAGGACACCCTTCCTCAAATAAGGAGACTGTAACAGCGCACGGGGCTCCAGGAAGGGTCTTTCCAAGGCCACTGTATAATGGCAGCAAGACACCCCTGCTCCCACACTCCAATCCTCCCGCTATGAATGCTTTCCTCTCTGCCAGCTGCCCCTGCAACGCTTACTTCCAGCGACTGGTGTACAAGGGACACCCAGCTCCCACTGCACGTCCCCCTTTTCCCAATCGATTACCGTATAGATCGTAAGCCACCTTGCTGTTTCTGCTGTGAAAGCAGTTAACCTCGTACTTATCCATGTCAGATGTCATCTGCCACACACTTGCCCACTTTGTCCAAGCTGCAGTGCTAGTGTTGCTCATGTCACCGGCCCGCTCACCCCCTCCCCCCCCCCTCAGTGCAGCTTTTCCGGGACTTGCACCTTCGGGAGGCTGTCTCTGCCCCAGCTAGGAACAGACCCCGGTGCTGCCGAGGAGGTAGCTTCCAAACCCAGGATATTTCCAATCCCAATGTGATGGACCTCGAGCAGATCCGTAAGAGACCGTGCGCTCTCACCCACAGGGCCACCCTGGAATGCTTGGATCTGTTTCCCAGAAAAGCTGCTGTGGTAAATCGCCCAGCAGGTAACACGCGACTCAGCACACAGGAACCCGGGAGGAGTGAGCCATTTCTAATCACCGCCCTTGCTCTTGACGGTTCAGAGTTTGAGATGACATGCAGTCAGACAGCCTGGATATAGCCTTCAGTCCATGCCGACCAGATAGCCCAACCTAATCTAGTCCCACCTGCCAGCACCCGGTCCATATCCCTCTAACCCCTTCCTATTCATATACCCACCCAAATGCCTTTTACATGTTGTAACTGTACCAGCCTCCACCACTTCCATACACGTACCACCCTCAGTGTGAAAAAGTTGCCCCTTAGGTCTCTTTTATATCTTTCCCCTCTTACCTTAAACCTCTAGTTCTGGACTCCCCGACCCCGGGAAAAGACCTGGTCTGTTTACCCTATCCATGCCTCTCATGGTTTTATAAACCTCTATAAGGTCATCCCTCAGCCTCCGACACTCCAGGGAAAACAGCCCCAGCCTGTTCAGCCTCTCTGTATACATCAAACCCTCCAACCCTCGCACCATCCTTGTAAATCTTTTCTGAACCTTTTCAAGTTTTATAACATCCTTTCTATAAGGTGGAATTTAATGCAGTTTTCCAAAAGTGGCCTAACCAATGTCCTGTACAGCAGCAACATGACCATCCAGTTCCTGTATTCAATACTCTGACCAATAAAGGAAAGCATACCAAACGCCTTCTTCACTATCCTATCTACCTGAGACTCCACTTTCAAGGAGTTATGAACCTCCACTCCCAAAGTCAGTTTGTTCAGCAACACTCCCTAGGACCTTACTATTAAGTTTATAGGTCCTGCCCTGAATTGCCTTTCCAAAATGTAACACCTCGCAGTGTTAAATTTCAGGGCTGGGGAGGAGGCCATTCAGCCCACTATATCTGGGCCAACCTCACTGTGCAAGTTTTCTGCAAATGGTTTAACCCCTCTGCCTTTTTTGATCCCTTCGAGTGTTTCCCTGAGGAAGTTGCTATTTAATCTCTGGTTGGCAGCCTGGCTGAGCAGGGGCATTACCATCCTCCCGCTATGGGACTTTGTGCCCTCGAGTTGTTTGAGGAGTTCACATAGACTTGGCTGGGTTCAATACACCTGAACCCTGACTGCAGTGTTTGCTGGGGTGTGCCCCTGCCAAAGTGCGGGGCAGAAAACCAGGTTAATTCCCGCTGTGTGACTTTGACCTGTTGTTAAGGTTCTTTCTCCTGAGATACCTTGCACTCTTGATGCAACTGCAACACACCAACTTCAAAACTTTTATTCAGCGCAAACTTTCAGGAGGAACGTTGAACACCCACACGCACAAAACACACACCTTGCAGGGAGTCGTGTCAAAGCTCTCCCTGAACAAAGGAAACAGTCCTTCCTTTATACAAAATCTTTACATCACCGGTCAGTAATGCCCATAAGACAAACCTCCAGTCACTCCCCCAACAGTCACATCCCACTCAAGATACAGTGCAGTGACCTGACCATCTCCAGAAACAATATAATGTCAGTAATCTGATAATGGTCAAATCTGTTAGAAATCATTTATTTTTAATGACAGGGAGTGGTCAGAATTCCAACTATAATGTCCTTATTGATTTCTGAATAGGAGATGATGACAATGTAACTGGCTCTGAATGGCAAGGAAATGGTCATGTGAATGGCTCTGAATAATAGGAGATGATAATGGAAATTCCTTTCACGCTGCCTGTAAGTCAGAGGCATCTCACCCTAGCCTCAGGACATCCAATTTCTTGCAGGTCAGCAGAGCAAGTTAGCTCTTTAATATATTACTGTGACCTCTGAAGTGACCCAGCAGGTCAGGGTCAGTTGGCTAGTTTGCGATGCGGAGTGAGACCAACCAGGTCACTGTGTAAGCACTGCCTTCTCACCCACACCCTCGCTTGATGTGTGGTGACCTCCAGTTCTCACTCCCTCGACCTGGTCTTAACTGTAAGCTGGGGAGGGGCGACAGTGAGAGGAGAGTGACTGCCCTTCGGTGAAATATTCGACCGAATGTGACATCAAGGAGCCTCTACCAAAGCTGGAATGGAGGGGCAGGTTCTGATACCTGGTATCGTTGTTGGAGATCAGTCACCTCAACTCCAGGGTATCTCTGCAGGAGTTGCTCAGGGGAGTGTCCTGGGCCTTCTGCTGCTTCATCAATGACCTTCCCTCCATCATAAGGTCAGAGATCGGGATAATGGCACAATGTTCAGCACCAATCATGACTCCTCAGATACTGAAGCAGCCCGTGTTCAAATGCAACAAGATCGGGACGATATCACTCACAAATGATGCACTCCATGAATAACCTCCCTATCAGCGTCACGAGGTTTACCACTGATCAGAAACTGAACTGGACTTGCTATGTTAACACAGAGGCTGGGAATCCTGCAGCGAGTAACTCCCTTCCTGACTCCCCAAAGCCTGTCCACCATCACAAGGACACAAGTCAGGAGTGCGAGGGAATACTCCCCACTTGCCCTGGATGAATGCAGCTCCAACAACACTCAAGAAGCTTAACACTCTCCATGACTAAGCATCCCCCTCTTGATTGGCACCACACCCACAAACATCCCCACCCTCCACCACCAATGCTCAGTAGCAGCAGCATGTACCATGGACAAGATGCGCTGCAGAAATTCACCAAGGCTCCTCAGGCAGTACTTTCCAAACCCCACAACCACTTCCATCAGAAAGGACAAGGGCAGCAGATACAGGGGAACCCCACCCCCTGCAAGATCCACTCCGAGTCACTCTCTATCCTGAGTTGGAAATACGTCAGCCGTAACTTCACTGGGTTAAAGTCTTGGAGTTCTCTCCTTAATGTCTGGAGGGAAGTGGGTTTGGAAGGTGCTGTCGAAGGAGCCTTGGTGAGGTGCTGCAGGGCATCTTGTAGTTGGTACTCACATTATCAAGCACAGTAATCTGACAGCAAGCCACAGAAGGAGTTATTAGAGCTGATGGGTGTAGTTGGTTAACACACAACTCCGGAACTGGGTGGAGACACTTCCCAGGTGAATGCGAGCTGGGTCAGAGGGAGATTTAAACTGAGTGAATTAAGGTAGAGAGGGAGTCTGATGGGAGTGTATTTGACAGACCAGGACATGAGCATCTGAAAGTCCAGGAGTGGAGGGGTGGGAATTTGGAGAGGTCAGACCTGGACTGAGTCACCAAGAGGCCGAAGGAAATGGGAGCTCCTGGAAGAGCTTGGAAAATGGATTGGGAACGTTGAACCCATGAAATGCAGCAGGTGTCAGGGAGAAAACGGGAAGAGGTGGTGATGGCCAAATCTGTACAGTCCCAATTCCCAAGGACTGGGATCCTGACCGATTCCTGAAGAAGGGCTTATGCCCGAAACGTCGATTCTCCTTCTTCTTTGATGCTGCCTGATCTGCTGCGCTTTTCCAGCAACACATTTTTAAGCTCTGATCCCCAGCATCTGCAGTCCTCACTTTCTCCATCCTGACCGATTCCCAAGCATCAGGATCTATCCTCATTCCTGAGCAGTGGAATCCATGTGAATTCCCAAGGATCGGGATCCCTCGAAATTCCCAAGAACTGGGATCCATCCCAATTCCCAAGCAATGGGATCCATCCCAATTCCTGAGCACTGGCATCCACATGAATTCCAAAGGACCAGAATACATCCCAATTCCTGAGCACTGAGATCCATATAAATTCCCAAGGATCAGGATCCATCCCAATTCCCAAACACTGGGATCCATCCCAATTCCAGACACTGGGATGCATATGAATTCCCAATTACCAAGGTCCATCCCAATTCCTGAACACTGAGATCCATATGAATTCCCAAGGATCAGGATCCATCCCAATTCCCGAGCACTAGGATCCACATAATATTCCAAGGACCAGGATCCATTCCAGTATCAGATACTGGGGTGCATATGAATTCCGAACAACCGGGGTCCATCCCAGTAGCTAAGCACAGGAATCCATATGAATCCCCAAACACTGGGATCCAACCCAATTCCCAAGGACCAGGCCCCATCCCAATTCCCAAGCACTGGGATCCATTCCAATTCCTGAGCCTGGGACCAATCCCAATTCCCAAGCACTGGTATCCATATGAATTCTCAAGGATTGGGATCTACCCCAATTCCCAAGAACTGAGATCCATATTAATTCCCAGACACTAGGACCCATCCCAATTCTAGAGCATTGTGATCCATATGAATTCCCAATTTCCAATCACTGGTAGCCATATTAATTCCCAATGACTGGGATCCACCCCAATACCCAAGCCCTGTGATCCATATGAATTCCCCAGTACCAGGATCCATCCCAATTTCCAAGCACTGGGATCCATATGAATGTACAAGGACTGGTATCCATCCCAATTCCTGAACACTGAGATCCATATAAATTCCCAAGGATCAGGAACCATCCCAATTCCTGAGCACTAGGATCCACACAATATTCCAAGGACCAGGATCCATTCCAATACTAGACACTGGGATGCATATGAATTCCCAACAACTGGGATCCATCCCAATTGCTAAGCACTGGAATCCATATGAATCCTCAAACACTGGGATCCAACCCAATTCCCAAGGACCAGCCCAATCCCAATTCCCAAGCACCATTCCCAGGATCCATTCCAATACCAGACACTGGGATCCATATGAATTCCCCAGCACCAGGATCCATCGCAATTCCCAGACACTGGGATCCATATGAAATCCCAAGCACAGGGATCAATTCCAGAACACTGGGATCCATCCCAATTCCTGAGCACTGGAATCCATATGAATTACCAAGCCTCAATTACCATCCCAATTCACAAGCACTGGGATCCATATGAATTCCTAGGGACCAGGATCTATCCCATTTCCCTAACACTGGGATCCATATGAATTCCCAAGCACCTGGATCCATCCCAATTCCATAGCACTGGGATCCATCCCAATTTTAGAGCATTGGGATCCATGTTAATTCTCAACGACCAGGATCAACCACAATTCCCAATCACTGGAGCCATATTAATTCCCAAGGACTATGATCCATCCTGATTCCCAAGCACTGAGGTCAATATGAATTCCTTAGGACCAGGATCCACCCTAATCCCTTACCCTTGGAATCAATTTAATTCCCCAACACCAGGGTCCATCCCAATTCCCAAGCACTGGGATCCATATGAATTTCCAAGCACAGGGATCAATTCCAATTCTGAACACTGGGATCCATATGAAATCCCAAGCATTGGGATCCATCCCAATT
The DNA here is from genome assembly GCF_004010195.1 of Chiloscyllium plagiosum. Classification (NCBI taxonomy): domain Eukaryota; kingdom Metazoa; phylum Chordata; class Chondrichthyes; order Orectolobiformes; family Hemiscylliidae; genus Chiloscyllium; species Chiloscyllium plagiosum. The sequence continues at coordinate 6,456,538 of NC_057757.1, forward strand.
CCCAAGTCTGTGATCCATATGAATGCACAAGGACTGGGATGAATCCCAATTCACAATCACTGGGACCAATCCCAATTCCTGAGCACTGGGATCCATATGAATTTCTCAGGACCAGCATCCATCCCAATTACTGGGCAGTGGGGTCCATATGAACTTCCAACGATCAGGATCCATCCCAATTCCTAAGCACCGGAATCCATATGAATTGCCAAGCACAGGGATTAATTCCAATTCTGGAATACTGGGATCCATCCCAATTCCCAAGTCTGAGATCCATATGAATGCACAAGGACTGGGATGAATCCCAATTCACAAGCACTGGGACCAATCCCAATTCCTGAGCACTGGGATCCATATGAATTCCTCAGGACCAGGATCCATCCCAATTCTAGAGCACTGGGATCCATATGAATTCCCAAGCACCAGGATCCATCTCAATTCCCAATCACTGAGATCCATCCCAATTCCCAAGCGCTGGGATCCATGTGAATTCCCAAGGACCGATATCCATGCTAATTCACAAGCCACTGGGAAGCACATGAATTCCCAAGGTCTAGGATTCATCCGAATTCCCATTCACTGTGATCCTTATGAACTCCCAAACACTGGGATCCATCTGAATTCCCAAGCGCCAGGATCCAACCCAATTCCCAAATACTGGTATCTATATGATTCGCAAGCTCATGGATCTATTCCAATTCCTAAATACTGGAATAATTCCCAATTCCTGAGCAGTGGGATCCTTATGAATTCCCAAGGACTGGTATCCATGCCAATTCACAAGCACTGGGATCCATATTAATTCTCAAGCACCGGGATCAATCCCAATTCCCAAGCACAGGGATCCATATGAATTCCCAAGCACTTGGATCCATCTCAATTCCTGAGCACCTGGATCCATATGAATTCCTAAGGACCAGGACCTATTCACCAATTCCCAATCACTAGGAACCATATTAATTCCCAAGGACCAGTATCCATCCCTATTCCCAAGCACAGGGGTCCAAATTAATTCCCATACACCAGAATCCATCCCACTTCTGTGCTTTTCCAGCAACATATTTTCATCGCTATGAATTCCCAAGCACAGGGATCAAATTTGATTCTGGAACACTGGGATCCATCCCAATTCTAGACCTCTGAGATCCATATGAATTCCTCAGGACCAGGATCCATTCTAAATCCCGAGCATTGAGATCCATATGAATTCCTCAGGACCAGGATCCATTCTAAATCCCGAGCAATGAGATCCATATGAATTCCCAACGACCAGCATCCATCCCAATTCCTGATCACTGGAATCCATATGAATTCCCATACACCAGGATCCATCCCAATTCCCTCACACTGGGATTGCTATGAATTTCCAAGCACAAAGATCAATGCCAATTCTGGAACACTGGGATCCATACGAATTCCCAAGCACCAGGATCCATCTCAATTCCCAATCACTGTGATCAATCCCAATTTCCAAGCACTGGGATCCATCCCAATTCCTGAGCATTGGGATCCATGTGAATTCCCAAGCACTGAGATCCATGAATTCCCAAGGACTGAGATTCATCCCAACCCCCTAGCGGTTGGATCCATATTAATTCCTAAGCACCAGAATCCAACCCAATTTCCAAGCACTGGAATCCATGTAAATTCTCAAGCACAAGGATCCCTATGAATTCCCAAGGACCGGTATCCATGCCAATTCTCAAGCACTGGGATCCATATGAATTCCCAAGGTCTAGGATTCATCCCAATTCCCATTCACTGGGATCCATATGAATTCCCAAGCATTAGGATCCATCCCAATTCCCGAGCCTTGGGATCCATTCCAATTCCCAAACACTGGATCCATCCCAATTTCTGAGTGCTGGGATACATCTCAATTCCTGAGCACTTGGATCCATATGAATTCCTAAGGACCAGGACCCATTCACCAATTCCTAAGCATTGTGATCCATACAAATTCCAAAGGACCAGGATCCATCCCAATTCCCAAGCACTGGAATCCATATGAATTCCAAAGGAACAGGATCCATCCCAATTCCTGAGCACTGAGATCCATATGAATTCCCAAGGACCATGATCTACCCAAATACCTGAGCAGCAGGATCATTCCCAATTCCTTAGCACTGGAATCCATATGAAATCCCAAACACAGGGATCCATATGAATTCCCAACAACCAGGATCCATCTCAATTCCCTAGGAGCTGGTTCCATCACAATTCCTGAGCACTGGGATCCATCCCAATTCACTTGAACCGATAGCCTGTTTCCAATTCGCTCAGACCCAGGATCCATTCTGATTCCCTTGGACTCTTGGCCCTTGTGCAATGTTTGACAATCATGGAGCCTGGTATTTAGAATTGTTTGTTTTGAATTATAGTCGTTAGGGGCTTCGTTTTAACCAGTACAGACTCAATGGGCCGAAGGACATTATTCTGTGAAGCAAACCTCATCAAAGGCCACATTACCCGGCCTCGGAGTTAGAGTCTGGGCAATTTAACATGGCCAACCCACCCTAACCTACACATCCTTGGGCACTATGGGTAATTTAGCATGGCCAATCCACCCTAACCTACACATCCCTGGGCATAATGGGTAATTTAGCACGGCCAATCCACCCTAACCTATATGTCCCTGAGCACTATGGGTAATTTAGTGCAGCCAATCCATCCTAACCTACACATCCCTGGGCACTATGGGTAATTTAATATGGCCAATCCACCCTAACCTACACATCCCTGGGCACTATGGGTAATTGAGCGCAGCCAATCCACCCTAACCTACACATCCCTGGACACTATGGCTAATTTAGCACGGCCAACCCACCCAAACCTACACATCCCTGGGCACTATGGCTAATTTAGCACGGCCAACCCACCCTAACCTACACATCCCTGGGCATAATGGGTAATTTAGCACGGCCAATCCACCCTAACCTATATGTCCCTGAGCACTATGGGTAATTTAGCATGGCCAATCCACCCTAACCTACACATTCCTGGGCACTATGGGTAATTTAATATGGCCAATCCATCCTAACCTACACATCCCTGGGCACTATGG
>NC_057757.1:6460416-6465644 GCF_004010195.1 Chiloscyllium plagiosum
CCAACTCCTGTACTCAATACTCTGACCAATAAAGGAAAGCATACCAAATGCCTTCTTCACTATCCTATCTACCTGCGACTCCACTTTCAAGGAGCTATGAACCTGCACTCCAAGGTCTCTTTGTTCAGCAACATTCCCTAGGACCTTACCATTAAGTGTATAAAACTCAATCAAGTTTGTGAGACATGATTTCCCACGCACAAAGCCATGTTGACTATCCCGAATCAGTCCTTGCCTTTCCAAATACATGTACATCCTGTCCCTCAGGATTCCCTCCAACAACTTGCCCACCACCGAGGTCAGGCTCACCAGACTATAGTTCCCTGGCTTGTCTTTACCGCCCTTCTTAAACAGTGGCACCACATTTGTTAACCTCCAGTCTTCCGGCATCTCACCTGTGACTATCGATGATACAAATATCTCAGTAAGAGGCCCAGCAATCACTTCCCTAGCTTCCCACAGAGTTCTCGGGTACACCTGATCGGGTCCTGGGGATTTATCCACCTTTAACCGTTTCAAGACATCCAGCACTTCCATTTTGCAAGATGTCACCATCTATTTCCCGACAGTCTATATCTCAGACAGTCGCCTAAGGCTGAAATCGAACCTGGGTCCCTTGCACCGTGAGGCAGCTGTGTTAACCACTGAGCCACCATACCACCCTTCAGACTGCTTCTATTGTTCCAATTTTTAAAAAAAAACCCAAGGCCTCACGAGCTTTGGAACAGCCCACTCTGTCTCAAACCTTTTACATAAAAACAGACCAGGACAATCTACACCTCTTACAGTGGGAATGTCTTTATAAAACGGTAGCTACTGTATAACTGTGTCTACACCTCGATCGAGTCCTACCAGCTGCTGATTTAGGGAAGGGCACAAATACACTGCAGGGAATGAGCCAGCGTGACACTTGGAAGGAGAGAGTTGCCTGACCAGGCAAGGTCAGACAGATCTGCTGGAGGGCTGGGGCAGGGTGAGCTGATCTTGAACCTCCTTGACAAAGTGGACTGTGGATTCACCCAGACCTAGAGGGTATGGCTTTAAAATTCAAGTGGACGGGTTTAGATAAGGGTGGCACAGTGGTTAGCACTGCTGTCTCACGGCGCCAGGGTCCCAGGTTTGATTCCAGCCTCGGGCGCCTATTTTACTGAATCTGCCTTTGCCAAGGGTGTGTTTATGGGATGTTACTGTATTGGGACAGTTAAAGTTTAGTCTCTAAATAATATATTATTCTGTTAACAAGAATAGAAATTGCTGGAAAAGTAAAGGGTCACTCGACCCGAAACGTTAGCGCTGATTTCTCTCCACAGATGCTGCCAGACCTGCTGAGCTTTTCCAGCAATCTCTCTCTGTTCCTGTTTTTGACTTACAGCATAGGCAGTTCTTTCGGTTTTTATTATTCTGTGACGTTTTCCAATGGAGGTAAGTTAGATCAACAATTCTCGGTTTTGTTTATATTTTAACTCGCCTGAGAATAAACTGTGTTTTGCTGAAAGTTGAGTCGTTTGACCAGTCAGAGCACATCTGGAACACGGCACCCTTAGACTTGCCTTTAAATAAGATAGAGAATAGGGGCTAGGCTATCTCCTTGTTATATTTGAGAGGGGTTTGGTTGAGTCCGTAACAAAAACATGATGACAACTCTGTCGGATTTAGCAATGTTGATGGAGAGGCGAACTTTCACTCCAGGAGGTGAGGCATATCCCTCAGCTTGGATGAAGAGTTACACAAGGGATTCTCTCGGGCTGAATCTGCCCGGACATGGAGGCAGATTGGAGTCAGTGGGTAAGTCCCTGTGGATGGACCCGGCTGGTTTCCTGTTGACCACTTACCCACTCGGGACAGGAGGGAATGCATTGCTAGGCACTGTGCAGGCACCCTCTCATGGAGGAGGCGGAAGAGAGGATTGCATTTTCCTAGCGCCTTCCTGAGCATCCCTAAAACCGCTCGGGAAGCACATGGTCACGGTTATGAAGAGGGAGCTGAGGTGCGGATTCCGAGTGTCACAGAGCGCAGGGAGAGACGCTGCCAACCAGCCAGCATCTCTTTCTCCCACACTATCAATTGTTGCAACTGTCTGAAGTTTGACATTCTTGCCAAATGTGTCCTGAAGAGTGTGAGATGAAAGGCATCAGTTGAAAGGTAATGCTGGCTCAGTGGTTAGCACTGCAGGGCACCCATCCACTACGGGTTAAGGTTAGTGTCAGGGTCAGGGTTATGGTTAGGGTTAGAGATAAGGGGTTAAGGATTAGGGTGAGCATTAAGGGGTAGGGCTAGGGTTGGGTTAGGGTTGGGGGTTAAGGATTAGGGTTAGCATTAGGGTTAAGAGTTAGGGTTGAGGAGGGGTTAAGTGTCAGGGCTAGGGGTTAACGATTAGGGTCAGGGCTGAGGGTTTAGGATTGTGGAGGAGTTATGAGCCAGAGTTGGTGTTAAGGGTTAGGGTCAGGGCTGAGGGTTTAGGTTTGAGGAGGGGTTATGGGTCAGGGCTAGGGGTTAAGGGTTAGGGTCAGGACTGGGGTTAAGGATTAGGATTGCGGTGGGTTTAAGGGTTTGGGTCAGGGTTCGGGCTATGGGTCAAGGGTTAGAGTTAGTATTAGGGTCAGAGTTTAAGATTGTGGTTAATACTTGGGGTAAAAGATTAGGTTTAAAGCTAGTGTTAGGGCTAGCATTTGTGTTCGAGTTGGGGCTGGGGTTAAAGGTTAGGGCTAGGGGTTAAGGGTTAGGGCTAGGGTTAAAAGTTGGGAATGGGCTAAGGATTAATGCTCAGGCATTAAGGGTTAGGGGTTATGGGTCTGGGTTAGCGTAGGGTTAGGGATAGGGTTACAGAGAAAACTCAGCCCCTTGTTTTACACCTTAGCCCCATCACCCCTGGGCAAGTATTTGAGACTCTCCCAGTGCCTTTTCAAACTCTGAGCTTGTCTCGAATTCCTTGCGCATTAGGGTATGTTTATTTGTAATGTTTCTGCATCCCGTTCTCCGTCCCCCTGCATCCGTGTGAAATCCTCCCCAGCGCTCCCATTCTCGTTCCATGTTAATCGCTGCCTCTGCGGGATCGCAGTTCGGGGAGGGAGGGTGATGGGGTCAGTGTGTTAATGTTGTGTCAATCGCCCGATGTCAAGTTGACAGGGAGGGAACCTTTCAACCCCTCCCCCCACTTCCTCGCGGCCATCGCCCGTGTTTGTATCTCCAGGTTAATGTTTGTCTGGCTTGCGTTCCCCATCTACACTGTCATGGTTTGGAGGCGCCGGTGTTGGACTGGGGTGGACACAGTTAAAAATCACACAACACCAGGTTATAGTCCAACAGGTTTATTTGGAAGCACTAACTTTCGGAGCGACGCTCCTTCATCAGGTGGCTGTGGAGAATAAGGTTGTAAGACATGGAATTTATAGCAAAAGTTCAAAGTGTGGTGTAACTGAAATTATACATTGAAAAACACCAGGATTGTTTGTTAAGTCTCTCATCTTTTAGAATGACCATGTTGGTTTCAGTTCTTTCATATGTAAATTGCAAAACCTTTTTGAAAAAGTTACATTCTCAAGTGCACTTTAACAATTGGAGTCATGACGGCCCAGATAAAGTATTGAAGGTGTTAGCTGCCCTGTGTGAGGCTGTCTGTGCCACACTGTAAACTTTTGCTATAAATTCTGGGTCTTACAATCTTATTCTCCACAGCCACCTGATGAAGGAGCAGCGCTTCGAAAGCTACCGCTTCCAATTAAACCTGTTGGACAATAACCTGGTGTTGTGTGATTTTTAACCATCTGTGTGGAGTTTGCACATTCTCCCCGTGTCTGCGTGGGTTTCCTCCGGGTGCTCCGGTTTCCTCCCACAGTCCAAAGATGTGCAGGTCAGGGTGAATTGGCCACGGTAAATTGCCCACAGTGTTAATGTGTTAGTCAGAGGGAAATGGGTCTGGGTGGGTCACTCTTCGGAGGTGACTGGTTGGGCCAAATGGCCAGTTTCCACACTGTAGGGAATAAAAATCTTTAAAAAAAACCACCTGATGAAGAAGCGGCGCTCCGAAAATTAGTGCTTCCAAATAAACCTGTTGGACGATAACCTGGTGTTGTGTGTTTTTTAACCGTCTACACTGTGACCACACACCAATCAATACCAAACCCCCTCAGCAGGGGGTGGTGCACCTCACGTGGACTGGGGCTGGGCTCTAGTTATCTGAACTGAAATGAATCATTTACTGTCACATGTGTATTCAAGATAAAACAGTGAATCATGTCGCCTTGCATCGTCGCCATTCTCATTAACTTTAAAATAAAATTTTAAAAATAAAGAGAGTCCAACTTTTCCTTCTCTGCTGCTTCAGCCCTGTCCAGCCAACCCTGTAGCCTCACTGTCTCCAAAGACTCCAGAACACATTGCAGCGACCTCCCTACTGAGCGAGCTCTCTGTCGTAGGGGAGACCGCAGTAAACTTCAAAATGAAACTGAGAAAAGATGAAGGGGAGCAAAGGAAAAGGGAAGCGGGTGAAGGGGAGAGGAGCCCGGATGCCAACTACTCTCTGGCGGCCATCTTGTTGACAGGTGACATTATCCTGTTGATGTTATCTCCACGTTCCCAAGGGGTCAGTCAGGATTGATTACACAATGAAGCCGCCTGAGAGCTCCCAGAGAGAAGGGAGAGAGAGAGAGCGAGACAGAGACAGAGAGGGAGAGAGTGAGAGAGACAGAGGGAAAGAGTGAGACAGAGAGAGACAGAACCACTGCTGCCAAATCGCGTTACGCAATACAGAGACCCCTCCCCAACTCACCGTCCCCAATACAGAGACCCCTCCCCAACTTACTGACCCCAATACAGAGACCCCTCCCCAACTTACTGACCCCAATACAGAGACCCCTCCCCAACTTACTGACCCCAATACAGAGACCCCTCCCCAACTTACTGACCCCAATACAGAGACCCCTCCCCAACTTACTGACCCCAATACAGAGACCCCTCCCCAACTTACTGACCCCAATACAGAGACCCCTCCCCAACTTACTGACCCCAATACAGAGACCCCTCCCCAACTTACTGACCCCAATACAGAGACCCCTCCCCAACTTACTGACCCCAATACAGAGACCCCTCCCCAACTTACTGACCCCAATACAGAGACCCCTCCCCAACTCACCATCCCCAAAACAGAGACCCCTCCCCAACTCACCATCCCCAATACAGAGACCCCTCCCCAACTCACACTCTCCAATGCAGAGACCCCTCCCCAACTC
>NC_057757.1:6466415-6468712 GCF_004010195.1 Chiloscyllium plagiosum
GCTCTGTCTCACACTCTCTCTCACACACTTGCTTTTTCTCACACACACTCGCTCTCACACATACATACTCTGTCTCAACACACATACTCTCTCACACACACTCTCTCTCACACACACACTCCTCCCTCTCACACACTTACTCTCTCACACACACATCTCTCTCTCACACACTCTCTCTCACACACTCACTCTCTCTCTCACACACACACATCCTCTCACATACATACACTTGCTCTCTCACACACGCACACCACTGTCTCTCTCACAGGCACACATACTCGCTCTCACACACATTTTCTCTCTCTCTCTCTCTCTGACACACACGTGCTCTCTCTCTCACACTCCCTCTCTCCTCAGAGCGTCATTATCTCCCCAGCCCCTCAACAACCACGGGCAAAGACAAGGGTGAGAAAGCACCTTGTTACACCCAAAGGGCCAATACTGGACATACGTTTTAAATGCATTCTTGGGCCTGATTGGCCAAACATTTATTGCACCCTTGAGAGGTTGGGGTGAGCCCGCTGCAGTGTGTGTGCTGTGGGTAGACCCACAATGCCCTTAGGGAGTGAGCTGCAGGATTCTGACCCAGTGACACTGAAGGAACACCGATATATTTCCAGGTCAGGATGGGGAGTGACTCAGAGGGGAACTTGCAGGGGATGGTGTTCCCATGTATCTGCTGCCCTTGTCCTTCCAGATGGAAGTGCTCATGGGTTTGGAAGGTGCTGTCTGCGGATCTTTGGTGATGGTACACCCTGCTGTTACTGAGCATCGGTGGTGGAGGGAGGGGATGCTTGTGGACGTGGGGCCAATCCAGTAGGGGGCTGCTTTGTCCCTGGATGGTGACGAGCTTCTCGAGTGTTGTTGGAGCTGCCCCCATCCAGGGGCGAATGGGAAGTATTCCCTCACATTCCTGACTTGTGGGTGTTAGACAGGCTTTGGGGAGTCAGGAGGAGAGTTACTCGCTGCAGGATTCCTCGCCTCTGACTTGCTCATGTGTACATTGGCGAGACCATGCGTAAACTCAGGGCACGTCTCACCAAGTATCTCAGCCGGGCCCGCAGGAGCCGACTGGACGTCCCAGTCCCGGCCCATTTTAATTCCCCCTCCCCCTCCCTTTCCAACATGACCATCCTTGGCCTCCTCCATTGCCACAACGAACCACACCGCAAAATGGAGGAACAACACCTCATCTCCCGCCTGGGCAGCCTACAGCCCGGACGACTCATCATTGGGTTCTCCAATTCCAATACACCTATCCCCACCTCACCACCTTGCTCGCGCCACCCCCTTTATCTACAGCTCCCCCCACACCCACCACCAGTCCTGAAGAAGGATCACACCCTGAAAAGTTGACCTGTCCACCTCCTGATGCTGCCTGGGCTTGCTGTGTTCCTCCAGCCTGTCTGATCTGACCTGCTCTGGTAGCCGTTGTGTTTACGTGGTGATTTCAGCTGAGTTTCTGATCAATGGCAACCCCCAGGATGTTGATTGCGGGGTGGGGGGCGGAATTCAGTGATGGTAATACCACTAAATGTCAAGGGGCCAGTGGGCAGAGTGGTGATGGTCACAGCCTGGCATTTGTGTGGCACAAATGATACTCGCCACTTGTCAGCCCAAGCCTGGATATTATCCCCATCTTGTTACGTTTGGACACGGAGTGCTTCAGTACCTGAGGAGTGGCGAATTGTACCGAACTTTGTACAATCATCGGCGAACATCCCCACTTCTGGCCTTATGATGGAGGGAAGGTCATTGCTGAAGGTGGCTGGGCCTAGGACAGTATTTTCCCAAAGGAAGGTTCAGGTGGTAGTGTCCCTACGTCTGACCCAGGAGACTCAGGTCCAATTCCCACTGCTTTAATCCCACTCTCTGATTTGAAGCTGCCTCATTTACTGAAGGCCCCAGTGGTTCTCGTTTTGGGTTCGCTCACCTCTAAACTTGAGAGGGTTCAGAAAAGATTTACAAGGATGTTGCCAGGATCAGAGGGTCTGAGCCACAGGGAGAGGCTGAACAGGCTGGGGCTGTTTTCCCTGGAGTGTCGGAGGCTGAGGGGTGACCTTATAGAGGTTTACAAAATCATGAGGGGCATGGATAGGGTGAATAGACAAAGTCTTTTCCCTGGGGTGGGGGAGTCCAGAACTAGAGGGCAGAGGTTTAGGATGAGAGGGGAAAGATATAAAAGAGACCTAAGGGGCAACTTTTTCACGCAGAGGGTGGTACGTGTATGGAATGAGCTGCCAGAGGAAGTGGTGGAGGCTGGTACAATTGCAACATTTAAGAGGCATTTGGATGGG
>NC_057757.1:6468788-6479846 GCF_004010195.1 Chiloscyllium plagiosum
CCACTATCTCTGTGACCATCCCCTGCCACCTCAAATGTGGCTTTTATCTGCTGAAGTAAAGTTAAACGGTCACCTTATCACCATGGCCCAGTGCCTTCAGACCGTGGCTCTTCCCAGCTTGTCAGCCACCTCGAATTTACCACATGCAAGAATCAGCCGTTCGGTCCATCTGCTCTGTACTAGCCCTGGAACAACTTCTTCTCCTTCCCCACCACCTCCTCTCTTCCCTCACCCTCCCGCCAATACAGCTTCTCCTTAACTCATGGGTGGCTCAGTGGTGAGCACTGCTGCCTCACAGTGCCAGGGACCTGGGTTCAATTCCTGCCTCAGGCAACTGTCTGTGTGGAGTTTGCACATTTTCCCCGTGTCTGTGTGGGTTTGCTCCGGTTTCCTCCCACAGTCCAAAGATGTGCAGGTCAGGTGAATTGGCCATGCTAAATTGCCCGTAGTGTCACGTGAAGGGGTAAATGTAGGGGAATGGGTCTGGGTGGTTTGCTTTTCGGAGGGTCAGTGTGGACTTATTGGGCCAAAGTTTCCACACTGTAAGTTATCTATCTATCTAATCTTAACTCTATCCTCCCTATCCACCTCAATTCCCCGTGGGAGCGAGTCCCGCTGTTCCCTGACTGTATTTACTGAGGTGTTTATTTCAAATATATACTTTGTTCACAGCAAAAACATCTTCATCGTCACAAACGCAGTTCCATTCTGCACATCCCAGAAACAAACACTGGAGTTTGACTCTATCCAAAAACTAGACCAAATGCATCCCTCTTCGACAAATACCACCCCTCACTTCTGTGCCCCTTCCAGTACAATCTCATCTCCGCTCTCTTCCCCAATGTCAAAGACCTGTAACTCCGAGCAGACCCTCGGAATCTTCCCCTCAAATTGCCCTATCCCCTCAAAGTTGGGGCGAGTCCCTAAGGTAGATGGGAGTTACCCTGTCTCCGGGGCACACCAAGGGTTAATCAGGCAGCTCAGGGGGTGGGAGGAGACAGATCAGCCAATGGCTGACGAGCTCTCAGTAAATTGGGCAAGGGCTCGTCTCTGTGACTCCTCTGACACTTGGGACACGGACTGCTGGTGGGTGAGTTGTCCTTTTAATGTGCAATTGCTCCTCGTCTTGGTTCGTGTCAGAGTGGGGAAAGGTGTGGGAGAGGGTGTTTAATCAGGAAGGGGATCTGAACCCCCCCCCCCACGCCCCAGAAAGAGAGAGGCGGGGGGGGCTATTTCCGAAGCAGCTTCTAGCTGGAGAGGAACAGGCAATTGTCATATGTAGAATTGTAAAATGCTACACTTAGAGTTCACTGAGTCTAGAACCATCTGAGCTCAGTGCTGTTCAGGACATTGGTTCGGCCACTTTTGGAGTACCGTGTACAATTCTGATTGCCTTCCGGTAAGAAGGATGTTAGAAAACTGGGAAAGGTGCAGAAAAGGGACTGGATGGTTTGAGAGGCTGGGGCTGTTTTCCCTGGAGTGTCGGAGGCTGAGGGGTGACCTTATAGGAGTTTACAAAATCATGAGGGATGGGGTAAATAGAGTCATAGAGATGTACAGCACGGAAACAGACCCTTCGGCCCAATGCCGACCAGATATCCCGAGAAAAGGGACTGGATGGTTTGAGAGGCTGGGGCTGTTTTCCCTGGAGTGTCGGAGGCTGAGGGGTGACCTTATAGGGGTTTACAAAATCATGAGGGATGGGGTAAATAGAGTCATAGAGATGTACAGCATGGAAACAGACCCTTCGGCCCAATGCCGACCAGATATCCCGACCCAAGTAAACCTTTTCTGAAGTAGCCACGCTTTTATCCCCCAGGGTAAGGGAGTGCAAAACCAGAGGTTTAAGGCGAGAGAGGAATGAGTTAAGAAGGGACCCAAGGGGCAACGTTTTCACGCAGAGGTTGGTGGGTGTCTGGAAGGAGCTGGGAGACAAAGTGCCGGGGGCTGGTACTATTATATTACAAAGATAAGGTCACGGAAAACAGAAGGGTTTACAGGGAAATGGGCCAAATGCAGGCAAGGGGGACAGGTTCAGTTTGGGAAACGTAGATGAGTTGGGCCGAAGGGTCTGTTTCCGTGCTGTACGACTCTGTTGAGGGCACCAACTCACCCGAAAGAGTAACGTCAAAGAGTGCGGGGATAGAGAGGGCAGAGGACGCGCTAAGGGTCAGGGGGAGCTCCCGAGGAACGGGGCTCTCGGCTTTGGACCGCACCCCTCCTCAGCTGGACAGACCGGGTAGCCCTGCTCAAACTCACCAGGAGCTGAAACTCCCTTGCGTGGAGAGAATGAAGGTGCAAGCTCAACCAGGTGGATCGAAAAGGATCCGAAAAACTCAGACATGTTTGCTGTTTGAGCTAGGGGTGGCGGGATTGGGGGGAGGGAAGTTGGCAGGAGGAGAACGGCTGTGAGTTGACTGGGCGCTAGGCAAATGCACGTCCATGTTGCTGTTCCCGCCTGCAGTTGTGAGATAGGGCAGTCTGGGGGCCATTGATGGCTGCTGAGGGGGAGACGATGATGTAGCTGTGATCCAGAACCCTGGGCTCACACCATAACGACAGGAGCTACAAATTGGGGTGGCACGATGGCTCAGTGGTTAGCACCGCTGCCTCACAGCGCCACGGAACCAGGTTTGATTCCAACCTCAGGCGACTGTCTGTGTGGAGTTTGCACATTCTCCCCGTGTCTGCGCGGGTTTCCTCCGGGTGCTCCGCTAAATTGCCCCGTAGTGCCCAGGGATGTGCAGGTTAGGGTGGATTGGCCGTGCTAAATTACCCGTAGTGCCCAGGGATGTGCAGGTTAGGGTGGATTGGCCGTGCTAAATTACCCATAGTGTTCAAGGATGTCTAAGTCAGGGGGGATTAGTCAGGAGTAAATATAGAGTAATAGGGAACGGGTTTGGTTGGGATACTCTCCAGAGGGTCGGTGTGGACTTGTTGGACCGAATGGCCTGTTTCCACACTGTAGGGATTCTAGGATTCTATTAAATCCCATTTAAAAAAACCTCGACTTAAACATTTAGCCTAAGCTGTCACTTGTGGTAGGAGTTTGTAGGTTGTGTATTTGCCCGTTCGATGGATCCTTCAGGTATTCAACTGAATCGAAAGGCTGTCTTTGTGACACTGTCATCGATGGCTGTGGACTCTATCATGCCTCTTTAGGGAGGTACATCCACCCCCGCCCAGCCTACATGTGACTTCAAGCCCCACAGCCATGCCCCTCTGACAGGGCCCAGAGTTCAGTCCAAGGTGTAATTAGGGGTGGGCAACTTGAAGGGGCGAGGGGGAGCATGGAAATGCAAAAGGATGAAGGGGAATGGGGTGGTGGTGAAGGAATGAGGGGCTAAGTCCCCAGCTAGCCTGCGACATTCCTGGATTGGATGCCACATGGTTCTGAGGTAAAGTGCTCTCGATGCACGTATTTCAAAGTCACCCCCCTCACTATCTCGCTATTCCCCTCCTCCTGCAGGCCTGTGGGTCTTCACGTCCCTACAAATCCGACCTCTTTAAGTGTCTCCCCTACCACCCATGGGCTTAAATCCCCCCCCCCCCGCCATTGCCCACTGCTCCTTTAGCTGCCTGGAACTCCCTCCTTCAACCTCTCCACTTCCGTCTCTCTCTCTCGCTCCCTCTTGAATCGGGGGTGGAGGAGGGGTCCTCGTTTCTCCTGAGTTGGCCCAGGATCCTGCGAAGCACTTGGACGCAAAAGGGTGCTAGGGGAATGCACATTGATGTTGCTGCTCCGTCTGCAGCTGTGAGATATGGGTGCACTGCCTTCTCGCTGACTAATGGCCCTCAGTCTCTGGGAGGGCGGGCATTAATCCTTTGCGGTTTTCATGCTTTTGGCGATGTTTTGTTAAGCAGCCTACTCTGGCCCGTAGCCTGCAGACATTTGGCACGGTAACTGGCAACCGAACCGCTAACACATGGGCGGTTCCTCACGCGCTTTGGGAGGCGGGTTCGATGGGGTCGGTTAGGCCAAGCTCAGTTTACCCGAAGCAGGGGTACAAACGAGACGTATAAAACCCTCTCACGCTAAGGACTGACAGATCGTGACAGGCAGGAGCCTCCTTTACCGAGAGGAAATGGCTGATCATGGGACCTCTGAGAGAGGGCTGCTAAAATGACCAACGGGTAGACATACAAAACAGTCACCCAATTCAGGAAAACGTCTGCGATTTATTTTCTCGTTTATGCTTTCACAGCACAACGTTTGTTACCCATTCCTAATTTGGCCACGCCACTCACTTCCCGGGCGTTTCAGACAGCAATGACGTGTCGGCCATCTTGCTGCAGGGCTCGGGTCAGGTGTAGGCCGAAGCCAGGGTCAGGACAGATTTTTCCCTCCCCAAAGGGCCATTAGCAAATCAGATGGGGCTTTTCTTTACGGTGGTTGGCGCCTTCCAAATTCAGTTGAACACCTGGAGGAGGTAGGGTATGTTGAAAGGCAGACACGAGAAGATCCACCCTGACACCTTTCCCCGGCCGCCATCGCTTCCTTTGTCAGCCAAGAATCTACCTCTGCCTTAGTCAGGTCACAATGTAGAGCGTCCCTGCAGTGTATAAATCCCAGAGGGGCTGAATGGCCTGTTTGACGGCGACTGGAACGTTAGGTTATCCGAGGATTTTTCCACAGTCCGAAGGTGGGTAAACCAGAAGCTATTGTCATTGGCTGCTGCAGCGTCAGCCCTCTTTTGGTAGGCCTCAAAGCCTGCTTGGGGTTCACAAGACCCTGGCTCTGAATCCCACTCAGCCTCCACTGGCAAGAGGCGACCTTTTAACAGCTAAGGGATCTTGCTGTGCACGGGTCGGCCGCAGACATTTCCCGATACAACCCAAAATGGCAGCACGTCGATTTGGCAGCATCACAAGCGGGTGGATGAAGCCAGGGAGATGTCAAACTCAATCCTTTCCACTCTGACTGACTGACCAGCAGGGGACTGGCGGTGCTCGCCAAGGCCTTCTGGAAAGTTCCACATGTCGGCTCCCACGCGCTGACAGCGGGAAAACAGTCATGCAGCTCCGCCCGTCAGCCAGCCCTCCCCAAGGTCATACCCAACACCGTCCTGATTGCTAACCCAGCCTTGAGACCCACTCCGCTTCCTGTGGTGGTCAGTGGGCGGTCGCCATGGAGATGGGAGTGAGGAGAGGGGCCTTGCAGAGATGTGGGCCGTTCCCACTCTGCCTGTCTCCCTAAAAACTGCCCCAGCACGGGATAGAAGCCCGAGGGAAAACGTAGGCCGTTCGGCCTATCGAACCTACACGCCATTCTTAGAAATGTGGACAACAGGATCAGGAGCAGGCCATTCAGCCCTCAGAATGGGGTACCAGGAACAGAGCCCCCCCGGTCCGGTGTCACACACTGTACCCCCAACTCAGCCGGGGGAATTTTTAGAATCGCCCTGCTCCGTGGCCTCAGCCGTAATGAAAGTGACATGCATTTATGTAGCGACCTTTTGGAAACAAAAACGTACCAGCCAGGCCCTCCGCGGCAGTGATTACCCGAAAGAAACCGAGGCGCGGTAGCAAGGGGGTGACCTGGGCAGCAGTTAAAATCCGAGGGAGCTAGAGGGGCTGCCGATGTTGGAGGGCAGAGATGTCAGAGAGAGAGGGACGTGGGGATGAAGGACAAGCAGGGGAGAATTTTAAAATGGAGGCATTGGTGGACTGGAATGGGGGGGGGATGGTGTGGCAGTGTGAGCGTAGGGGCTGGCGATACATAGGTGGAATGTGGGCCCACAGAGGTCAGGCTGATCCAGAGCCCGGGGAAGGATGGACATCTCCATAACCTTTATTGTGGTGGGCACCTTCAGTGTGAGGAGGGTGTAGGGAATTGACCTCCACTCTCTGGGATACTGAATCCTCGATCTGTGACGTTCGAGGTAAATGAGTAGTGAGAGGCAGACGGGCCAGATGACCTTCAGCCTTTGACCCTTGTGACAGCGGCCATATTCTGGGGCCACCTACATCGAAACCGCGTACATTGAACTCCCCCCCCCGCCACTTCCTGCCCCAAGTCGAAGGTCTGGAGATCGAATCCGGCTGGTATTCCAGGGAGACTATTCCCTGACACGTGGCTCCCCCTCCCCCACCCTGAGAGCTCTCTCTGCCTCTCACGCACGTCCCAAATCGCGTGGACCTTGCCCCTTGACCCACGACTCTGGAAGAAATAGCGCAAAGATAATTACAGCACAACAACAGACCCTTCGGCCCACCAAGCCTGGGCTGATTCCTTTATCAGACCCATTACTTGACCGCTTTCTACAAAGGGAATAAAGAATAGGAACAGTGGTAGGCCATTTGGCCCCTCGAGCCTGTTCTGACCCCCCATTGAACTTCATCAGGGAGACTTTGGATGTGGTCTGTCCGCACTGCGCCTTGGACAGTAACTATCCCAAACCTTCAATTCCTCCAATTCTGGTCTGACGGACATCAAAAATTTAAGACTGCGAGTCAGGCTGTGGTGAGGCTATTCTACAGTGGGAGCTATCACACTCGCTTGGAGAGGGGAGACGGGAGAAGGGGTTCAGTGACTGGGAGGGTCTCATGGTCGAATTTATTTTGCAAATTACAGGGGTGGGGGGGGTGGAGGAGGAGGGAGCACGTTTGCAAATTTTTCTTTTCACGGGACGTGGGCATTGCTGGCTGGGAGCAGCACGTGTTTCCCATCCCTATCTGCCCCTCAAGGGGCTGGCTCGTTCACCTCACTGTGGGTGTGGAGTCACGTGTAGGTACACACCACGTAAGAGTGGCAGATCCCATTCCCTCACTCCGTCAACCTGATTGGATGTTTATAGACAATTGAATTGAGAGCTGCCAATGGTGGGAACTGAACCCATGGCCAGAGCTGTAGATCACTGGCCCAGAGACGTTCCCACTGCACCGTCACCGTTCAACGCTGGGTATTCCAACTGAATTATAGAATCCCCTACAGTGTGGAAACAGGCCCTTCGGCCCAACAAGTCCACACTGACCTCCCCAAAGAGTAACCCATCCAGACCCATTCCCCTACCCTGTTACTCTCTATTTATCCCTAATTAATCCACCTAACCTACGCATCCCTGAACATGATGGGTAATTTAGCACGGCCAATCCACCCTAACTTATACATCCCTGAACACTATGGTTAATTTACACGGCCAATCCACCCTAACCTGCACATTCCTGAACACTATGGGTAATTTAGCATGGCCAATCCACCCTAACCTGCACATCCCTGAACACTATGGGTAATTTAGCACGGCCAATCCACCCTAACCTGCATATCCCTGAACACTATGGGTAATTTAGCACGTCCAATCCACCCTGACCTGCATATCCCTGGGCACTATGGGTAATTTTCCATGCCCAATCCACCCTGACCTGCACATCTTTGGATTGTGGGAGGAAACCCACGCAGACACAGGGAGAACGTGCAAACTCCTACACAGACAGTCGCCCGAGGCTGGAATTGAACCTGGGTCCCTGGCAGCGTGAGGCAGCGGTGCTCACCACTGAGCCACCGTCCCGTCTAGTTTGTTCAAAAATAACGCAGCAGATCCTATACATGGGGCAGGTCTCTCCCGGTTTACCAGAACCACTTTAATTTAGTTTTGCCCCATATCTTTCCCAAATCCTTCTCCTGCCCAGGGTGGGTCTGATCTGGGGTGGGATAGAATGTTAAAGCTGACTTGAGTTGGACTCAGAATAGCGAGAGGCCGAGATGGAGTGGAGATTTTTCCACTAGGTGGGAGAGAGCAAGGCCTGAGGGCACTACCTCAGGGTGAATGGATGACCTGAGATGAGGAGGAACCTCTTTAGCCAAAGGGTGGGGAGTGATTTGCCCCAGAGGACTGTGGAGGGTAAATCATTGAGTGTCTTTAAGACAGAGATGGAGAGGTTTCAAATTGGTGAGGGGGGAATTCAAGGGTTACGGGGTGGGGGAAGGCAGGAGAATGTGGTTGAGAAGCATGTCAGCCATGATGGAATGGTGGAGCTGACTCGAGGGGTCGAATGGACTAATTCTGCTCCTGTGGTATGAAGCTCTATTTAAGGAAGCAAGGCCCCATGGGGGGGGACAAGAGGAGTTGAGGTTGATCAGTTCAGCCATGGTTCGATGGGTCGAATGGTCCAATTCTGCTCTGAAGACCAAGGCTGGAGCACTGTGATGGGGATCCATCACCAACCGAGAGGGAAGGGTGTGAGGGCATTGGCGAGGGGCAGAAGGAGGTGGGTGGGGAGGTTTGTGAGGGTGGGACTGGTGGGCTTCAGCGATGATGCTTGTTACTCTCGGAAGGCTGAGATTGAGGCCTACGAACCTCCCGGTGGCCCTGGATGGGGCATTGTCCTGACCAGGAACACACCCATAAAAACTGGGGGTCGCAAGGTCGGTGGAAGGTTTGGGGAAGCCATGGGGTGGGGAAAAACCATCTCACCCAGGGAGTGGCAGAGCTCATTGCCCATGAGGGTAGTGCCCAGAACCAAATTACTTGGGTACCCACTTGGCAAGCTGTGAGGGGGGGGCGGGGGAGGGAGGACAACAGAGAGCAGGGAAGTTGAGCAGAGCCTTCATCCAACATGTCTTCCCACTGATGCCTCGTTGGGGCCTGGGATTCTGAGGCTTCGGAGGATACAGTAGAATTCAGCGCCCGCCTGCTCGGGGGGCTTTCTCCAGCTCCTCTCTGACACCGTTCCAGCAAGTTGAGTTGCTGTGCTCTCACCCGGTCTCCACCAGGCAGAGTCCGTGGCTTGCCGGGTCTCCGCATGGTGTTGATGCCCAATCTCATGGGCGTCTCTCTCCCAACACGTTCCCCTCCCCCACCCCCATCCGCACTCCTGTTCTTGAGAGATAGGCCAAATACAAGGCAGAGAGACACAGAGAGAGAGAGAGATAGAGAGAGAGAGAGAGGGAGTGACCAGTTCACATTACATCTGGGGCCAGAGATTTTCTAACACCCAAGTTACGGTGTGGAATGTCTTTGGGGCAGGAGGGTCTTGAACCTGGATGGGGTTCTGCCATCCAATCAGAAGGTCGGGGAACTGAGAACAAGACGCATCAGTTTAAGGTTAGAGGGGAAAGAATAAAAGGGATCCTGAGGGGCAACTTTTTTTACACAGACAGTGGTACACATATGGAGTGAGCTGCCAGGGGAAGTGGTTGAGGTGGGTACAGTAACAACATTTGAAAGGCATTTGGACAAAGAATGGATAGGAAAGATTTAGAAGGATATGGGCCAAGTGTAAGGAAATGGGGATAGCGTGGGTGGATATTTTGGTCGGCATGGACCAGTTTAGGCCAAAGGGCCTGTCTCCATGCTTTAGGTGATGACAGAAATCGGCCATTCTGCCCATCAGCTCAATGCCTGCTCTCTGTACAACATTGTCCCTTTGCGCTCCCTCCCCTTCTTGTATTATCCCACAGTGAGTTTCCATCTCTCACCCCAATTCTCTTTCAATCATATTCCCCCCCCCACCTCATAGGCATCAGGCCTCTCACTGTAGACGTTCCCAGAGAAATGGGTCAGCCTTGACGTTTCCTACCAACGTCCTGAAAGCCCCCTGACCCCCATCATACCGGTCCAGTGAGGAGATCAGCCGCAGCTCCCTCAGCCAAACCTGGTCAGTCAGGAGCCTTCTTTGTCTACCCATTCTGGTAGACTTCCTTCGGCCCTCTCTCGCTTTAAGTCCTTCCCTTTCTCAAACGGTGGGACCCGCACGGGGAGGGCACTGGATGTTGGCCGTGGTGAGAAACCGGGCAATGTCCTTTGGGTATAGGGCAAGGGCCAATGACGGTAGTAAACAGGTAACGCCACTGAACCACTAATGAACGATTAAGCCCAGGTTAGTGACGTGGGTGCAAATCCCTAAATTCAATTAGTAGATTTGGAAGTAAAAGCTACCATCAATGATGGTGACCATGACAACCATCATCAGTTGTCATAAAAACTCATCAAATGCCCTTTAGGGAGGGAAATCTGCTGTCCTTCTCAAAATCGAGACTCCAGACCCATAGCGATGTGCTGGACGCTTATCCACATTCTAAAATGGCTGACCAAGCCACTCCGTTCAAAAGTCAGTTAGAGATGGGCAGTTACTCAGTGACAGCCACATCCCGTGAACCGGATGAAGTCCCAGTATAATTGCTCCCGCGGTCATTGACCTTTCATTCCTGGGCATTTGTTCCCACCTTTGGGGGGGGGTCAAATTCCGTCAGCCCCCGTTCTGCTCTGAGCAAAGAGACGAGGTCGAAATGTTGGTGCCCGTTCAGGAAGTCACGGCAGCATAGCCCAGACTCGGAGAGAGGGTGTCCCGGCCTATCGGAAGGGCCTGAGCCTGACCCAGTTCGACCCTCACTCGATCTTGCCTCATGGCGATACAACACAGCCAGCAGACCAAAGGAAGTGCATTTGTGTAGCACCTCTCATCGCCTCAAAGTCGCCAGGGTGCTTCCCAGTCAAGGTCACACTTTTACAAAGCACAGAGAGGAATGTAATATTAGAGAACATTTTCACCAGCCATCTTTTATACAGTACAATCCCACAGTCATATCCTTGAAAGTGGAATCGCAGGTAGATAGGATAGTGAAGAAGGCGTTTGGTATGTTTTCCTTTATTGGTCAGAGTATTGAGTACAGGATTTAGGAGGTCATGTTGCCACTGTTGGAATATTGCATGCAATTCTGATCTCCTTCCTATCGGAAAGATGTTGTGAAACTTGAAAGGGTTCAGAAAAGATTTACAAGGATGTTGCCAGGATTGGAGTATATGAGCCACAGGGAGAGGCTGAACAGGCTGGGGCTGTTTCCCCTGGAGCGTCGGAGGATGAGGGGTGACCTTATAGAGGTTTACAAAATTATGAGGGACATGGATAGGATAAATAGACAAGGTCTTTTCCCTGGGGTAAGAGGGTCCAAAACTAGAGGGCATAGGTTTAGGGTGAGAGGGGAAAGATATAAAAGAGACCTAAGGGGCAACATTTTCACGCAGAGGGTGGTACGTGTGTGGAATGAGCTGCCAGAGGATGTGGTGGAGGCTGGTACAATTGCAGCATTTAAGAGGCATTTGGATGGGTGTATGACTA
>NC_057757.1:6481194-6485139 GCF_004010195.1 Chiloscyllium plagiosum
CTCTCTCCCCCTCTCCACGGATGCTGCCCAGCCATTTCTGCTTTTGTTAAAGATCCTGTCTTCAAACCCCTTGTCCCCATCGTCACAACCTCCTGCAACCCCACAACCGTCTAAGACAATTTTGTTCTTGTATTCCTAACCTTGTTGTGATGACCCCCGGCTTTAATCGTCCCTCTCTCTCTCCCCCTCTCCACGGATGCTGCCCAGCCATTTCTGCTTTTGTTAAAGATCCTGTCTTCAAACCCCTTGTCCCCATCGTCACAACCTCCTGCAACCCCACAACCGTCTAAGACAATTTTGTTCTTGTATTCCTAACCTTGTTGTGATGACCCCCGGCTTTAATCGTCCCTGTTAGACCCTTCCTCGGCAACGAGATCTGGAACTGCCTCCCCTAGGAATTATTTTTAATCAGTTCGGTTGCAGCTCAGGGTAAGGAGGGATTTGAACCTTGACCTCCTGCCCTCGGCCCACCTTTACCTTCTTTAAGGCCCTCTGTAACCCAAAGGCCCCTTTCGTTATCATTGTGCTCAGTTGCTCAATGGCCCTTCATATTTTGGCTTGGTGTTACACGCGGCTGGACTGCGGCCGTCTGGAATGTGTAAAGGCAGCAGTTGTTGTTGTTGCCTGGCAGAACCTTCCAGAAGCTTGTGGCCAGCAGCAAAGGCGTTGTCGCCAACGTTTACCTCCTGACCATATCGCAGCGCTGCCTGAATGAATCGATTAGTGAGAACGGGTGGAGATTAGGAAAAAGCCAAATGCTCAATCGCTGATAAGGAATTGTGAGCAGCCTCTATCAGGGTGAGACCAGGCCTGGGTGTGTGCGCATGGGGCTCACTTGTTGCAAAAGGCCTTTGGGGTGTCGAATGGAAAGCAAACTCGATTTCAGGCTGTCAGACCCCCTGACGGTTAGGCCTTGCTGCTCTAAATGGAGGAGCTCAGGTAATTTTTTGAGGTGAGAGGACTGTGGGGGGATTCTGGGAAGAAGACAAAATGGAGGCAGGTGCTGCCCTGGTACAGCACCAAGGTGAAGGCTGGATCTCTGTCAGAAATAAGCTGCCAATTGATTTGAAACCACTGCTGCTTCCCTTCCTCAACCCCAAATCCACCTTGACAACACTCCCCTATGAGCTCACTTCGTTCTTCCCCCTCCACCATCTCTGTGGCAGCTCTTCCTGCGATCTTTGACCCCTGGCGGTACTGGATTGTCCTCCATCTTCTTCAGTGGCAGAGTCCATCCTAGCCGCCATGGGAACGGCACTGGGGAGTGGGGCCTTCGACTGCGTCAGTCCCACCATCTCACAGCACTTCTGCCTCTCCCACCCCAGCTCCAGCCCTCCCCTTGTCATCGCTTACCGCCCCCAGTGGGGTCAATGGTCAACCCCATGTGACACCAGCGGACATGCCATCCCCTCCCCTCCCCTTCCTCCGTCACATTCCAAAAGGGAATTCCCTCTGTGGTATTCCTCAGTCACCCCGAATATCCTCGCACCTTTCCATGCAATTAAGGCCTGGGCAAGGGGGCAAAAAAAATGAATCTAGAACGGGGCGCAATAACCAGGACCCGGGACCGGGGGAAAAAAACAGGGTCTGGGGTAAGGGAGCAGAAACCTGAGGCCGGGGCAAGCGATTAAAAACTAGGGCCTACGGCCAGGGGAAATAAAGCACAGCCTGGGGCAAGGGGTCAAAAACCAGGGCCTTGTGCAGGAAACATTAACTAAGACCTGGAAAGGGAGCAAAAACTAGGGTCCAGGGCAGGGGGCAAAAAAACAGGCCCTGGAAAGGGGGCAAAACTAAGGTCCAGGGCAGGGGGGAAAACTAGGGTCCGGAGAGGGGGCAAAATCCAGGCCCTGGAAAGGGAACAAAACTAGGGTCCAGGGGAGGGGGCAAAAACCATGGCCTTGTGCAGTGGGTATTAACTGGGGCCTGGAGTGAGGGTAAAAACCAGGGTCTGGCACTGGGAGACAGAAACCAAGGCCTGGCACACGGGGCATACAACAGGCTCCAATGACCAGGGCTTGGGGTGCCAGGGGTCCCGTTGTCAGTGCTGGAGACAAGGTCTGATGCCTGGAGTAGCAGCAGGGCCTGTGATTTCTGCAACACCTTCCCTTTCACCTCCACCCGGGACACTCCCTCTGGGAGGGGAGCGAAAAGATGGAATGATCCGTGGCAGGCAGGAGCTGGGGGCATCAAGAAATTGTCTCTCGGCTCGGGTTCCTGGGACATGGGTTCAAATCTCACCAGGGCAGATGGTAAAATCCGAATTTGATAAAACCTCGAATTAAATTCTATGTAGTCAGTATCAAACCATTCACTGCTGCTCTCTCGGGAAGGAAATCCATCGCCCTTACCCACTCTGGGCCTACACGTGACTCCAGACCAATGGCAATGTGGTTTTCGATTAGATTAGATTCCCTACAGTGTGGAAACAGGCCCTTCGGCCCAACCAGTCTACACCAATCACCAGAAGAGTAACCCATCCAGACCCATTTCCCTCCGACTAATGCACCTAACACTACGGGCAATTTAGCATGGCCAATTCACTCTAACCTGCACATTTTTGGATTGTGGGAGGAAACCGGAGCACCCAGAGGAAACCCACACAGACACGGGGAGAACGTGCAAACTCCACACAGACAGTCGCCCAGGGGTGGAAGCGAAACTGGGACCCCGGCGCCGTGAGGCAACAGCGCTAACCACTGAGCCACTGTGCCGGACCGTTGACTCTTAACAGCTCAAGGGCAATTAGAGATGGGAAGTAAATGCTAGTGGGAATGCGACAATGAAACTGTTTAAAAAGTTAGCCTGGCTTTGGTTATGTGAGGAGCACTGAAACGTAGCAACAGGAATAAGGGGCAAGTCAAATCAACTCTGAGATCGTGAAAGGAAAACATACGTTTTACAAACCTGCTATGGAGTTGTCCGTGGTTGTAGCTAGCTGAGGCTGGACAAGGGGGAGCCAGTAGATGTAGTATATTTGTGTTGCAATATTCCAAAGGTCCCACATAACACTTGAGATTGTGGGTAATACTGTAGCAGGGCCAGAGAACAGGGCATCACTAAATGTCACGTTCTCAGTTTGGGGATTAGGCCCTCTGTCAGATTTACGTTGGTGATAGACTTTGAGTGTCACTTTTCCAAAGTTGCTGACGGTACAACGTTTGGCAGGAAATTAACTGGAAAAAGAACCTGCAAAGTGATTGGTCGAGAACACAAAAATATTCATTTATATTGCATGGGACGTTGCTGGCTGGGCGCAGCAGTTATTACCCCGTCCCTAATTACCCCTCGAGAGTGTAAGGGTCAGCCTACACTCCTGACCCACTATAGTCCTCTGGTGTGTAGGGACCCCCACACAGAGCCCTTAGGCCGGGAGTTCCAGGCTTCTGACCCAGCGACACTGAAGGAACGGCCGATATATTCCCAACTCAATATGGGGAGTGGAGGGAACTTACAGGGGGGTGGTGTTCCCATGTATTTGCTGCCCCTTGTCTTCCCAGGTGGAAGTGTTCGCGGGTGTCTGTCTGAGGAGCTTTGGTGAGTTTCTGCAGTGCGTCTTATATATGGTACACACTGCTGCTATGACACACTGTGTCGGTAGTGGGGGAGAAGATGATTGTGGGTGTGGTGCCAACCAAGCGGGGGCTGCTTTGTCCCTGGATGGTGTCGAGCTTCTTGAGTGTTGTTGAAGCAGCCCCCATCCAGGGCGAGTGGGGAGTATTCCCTCACACTCCTCACCCGTGCCTCGTCGATAGTGGGACAGACTTTGGGGAGTCAGGAGGTCATAGTCATAGAGATGTACAGCACAGAAACAGATCCTTCGGTCCAACTTGTCCATGCCGACCAGATATCCCAACCCAATCTAGTTCCACCTGCCAGCACCTGGCCCATATCCCTCCAAACCCTTCCTATTCATATACCCATCCAAATGCCTTTTACATGTTGCAA
>NC_057757.1:6485780-6494144 GCF_004010195.1 Chiloscyllium plagiosum
AAATGTTTACCCTTAAGTCCCTTTCATATCTTTCCCCTCTCACCCTAAACCTATGCCCTCTAGTTCTGGACTCCCCAACCCCAGGGAAAAGACTTTATCTATTTACCCTATCCATGCCCCTCATGATTTTATAAACTTCTATAAGGTCACCCCTCAGCCTCCAATGCTCCAGGGAAAACAGCCCCAGTCTGTTTAGCCTCTCCCTGTAGCTCAAACCCTCCAATCCTAGCAACATCCTTGTAAATCTTTCAAGTTTCACGACATCTTTCCAATAGGAGGGAGACCAAAATTGCACACAATATTCCAACAGTGGCCTAACCAATGCCCTGTACAGCCGCAACATGACCTCCCAACTCCTATACTCAATACTCTGACCAATAAAGGAAAGCATACCAAACTGTAGGTCTCCTTCTCTAAGAAAGGTCATAGCCTGCCCTGGATGGAGTTTGAGGTTCCTGGAATAAGGACTCTTTCCCATGAGGAGAGATTGGACAAACTGCACCTACATTCTCTCGAGTTACAAAGAACGGGAAATGATTTTGTGATCTCGGTTCCCTTACTGAGTAGCAGAGCGAACCCTATGGCTTCCTCCTGCTCTGGTTTTCTTTGGGAGAGGGATGATGTGGCCTTAGTTTAACATCTAATGTGAAAGGCGGGTACTGCTGGCAGTGTGGCATACCCTCAGTGGGAGGCTGGGCCCTGGACAATGTGATGAAACCTCAGGGGTGGGGGTCCGGATCCATCAGCAATAATTCTTGTCGTCTCACCCTCCAGGATCGAACAGTGTGAAGGATTAACCTATCCAGGACACGTCTACGTGCACAGAGAACCCAGAGAGTGGGCGAGCGCTGAGTTTGTGAAGGATGGAAAGTTTCAGGTCAATTCTCCTGAATGTGGTAAGGCCCGAAACTCAATTCCTTCCCCTCTCCCCATTCCTTAGCATCCTCCCCTCTCCTAACCCAGAGGCTGTCCTCTGACCTGTCTCTGGGGAATGTGACCAGTCCAGGGGATGCTGGGATGGGATACTCTGCACCCCGATACCGGGTTTGGTGAGGCTGATGAGGCTCTCTCGCCGTACCTGCCCTCACAGGCCCGATCTGGGACTTTTCCTCCTCCTCCCGTACTCCCCAGTGCGGCCTATCGATCCCACCTCACCTCCCTCACGAAGATGCCCCCTCCCTCTGCCCTCAGCTCACATCGCAAGCCCCCTCGGTGTGTAGGGGGAGGTGTGAGCGGGGCACTCTGTCCAATGCCTGGCGAACCAACGGCCCACTCCCCCCCCCCCCATAAGCCCCACCTCGAGTCCAAGCCTCAGGGCTTGTGCTGCTCAGCCACCCTCTATACCCACCCCTCCCCCCCCACTCAATATACCTCCTCATAACCCCCCTCCCCTCTCCCGACTCCATCCCCTCGGTCGGCCCCCATGCGGACTCCCTCACACAAGAAAGGTGGAGCTCACTCACCTCCGTTTGCTTGACTCTGACAGGGAGCCAAGGACAACTCGTACTCGACCTACAGGAGAGAGAGGCTGGAGGACGAGCAGCAGGCCATCGGGATGGAGACCAAGCTGGACGGCGCTGAGCAGGAAGACCCCGTGGGGTACGGCGACTCAGTGGGCCTGGTGTTGCGGAGGTCCCTGAACCAAAAGAGATGCCTGCTCTACCTGGTGCTGGGAGCCCTCTTCCTCCTCGTCATCGGTAAACGCCGGTTCCGTTTCATCGAGGGGGTGTGCGTGAGGTGGCCTTTCACTGACCCTACCTCGGCCTAGTGACTGACCCTAACCGTGCACTTGGAACAGGGTCTGGCCTGGTGGGTCATCGCTGTCGGGTGATTCATGTGGGATCTTGCTGTGCAGTGGATGGCAACACCTCCCCCTCCCCCCCTTCCGTATCCCTTGTGGTTGCAAAGTGCATTATCGTTCATGATTGTTTATTTATTTATCAATAGGGCGGCACGGTGGTTCAGTGGTTAGCGCTGCTGCCTCATGGCGCCACGGACCCGGGTTCAATTACTCCCGAGGGCGACTGTCCGTGTGGAGCATAGAACGTTACAGCGCAGTACAGACCTTTCGGCCTTCGTTGTTCTCGCCGTGTCTGTGTGGGTTTCCTCCGGGTGCTCCGGTTTCCTCCCACAGTCCAAAGATGTGCAGGTCAGGGTGGATTGGCTATGCCAAATTACCCATAGTGCCCAGGGATGTGTAGGTTAGGGTGGATTGGCCGTGCTAAATTACCCATTGTGCCCAGGGATATTTAGGTTAGGGTGGATTGGCCGTGCTAAATTACCCATTGTGCCTAGGGATGTTTAGGTTAGGGTTGATTGGCCGTGCTAAATTACCCATAGTGCCCCGGGATGTGTAGGTTAGGGTGGATTGGCCGTGCTAAATTACCCATAGTGCCCAGGGATGTGTAGGTTAGGGTGGATTGGCCATGCTAAATTACCCATTGTGCCCAGGGATGTTTAGGTTAGGGTGGATTGGCCGTGCTAAATTACCCATAGTGCCCAGGGATGTGTAGGTTAGGGTGGATTGGCCATGCTAAATTACCCATAGTGCCCAGGGATGTGCAGGTTAGGGTGGATTGGCCGTGCTAAATTACCCATAGTGCCCAGGGATGTGCAGGTTCGGGTGGATTGGCCGTGCTAAATTACCCATAATGCCCAGGGATGTAAACATTAGGTAGATTGGCCATGCTAAATTACCCATAGTGCCCAGGGATGTAAACATTAGGTAGATTGGCCATGGGAAATTTCCCCGTCGGGCTTAACATCAGATTTTCACAAGTTAAGAGTGCGAAGGGTAACAGAGAGGGCAAATGGGTGGCATTGATGTCACTGAATGGTCTCAGATTGCGGGGTGAAGGGTCAAAGCAACCCAGGTAACTGATACCCAGATCAGGTACCAGCCTGAGAGCTAATTAATTGTGGGATCTTGTGGTACAGTCATAGAGAGGTACAGCACGGAAACAGACCCTTCGGTCCAACCCATGCTGACCAGATATCCCAACCCAATCTGGTCCCACCTGCCAGCACCCGGCCCATATCCCTCCAAACCCTTCCTATTCATACACCCATCCAAATGCCTCTTAAATGCTGCAATTGTACCAGCCTCCACCACTTCCTCTGGCAGCTCATTCCATACACGCACCACCCTCTGTGTGAAAAAGTTGCCCCTTAGGTCTCTTTTATATCTTTGCCCTCTCACCCTAACCTATGCCCTCTAGTTCTGGACTCCCCGACCCCAGAGAAAAGACCTTGTCTGTTTACCCTATCCATGCCCCTCATGGTTGTATAAACCGCTATAAGGTCACCCCTCAGCCTCTGACACTCCAGGGAAAACAGCCCTAGCCTGTTTAGCCTCTCCCTATAGCTCAAATCCTCCAAGCCTGGCAACATCCTTGTAAATCTGTCAATAGACCATTAATCCAGAAACCTCAGTAAATCCTGGGACTCAGGGTCGAATCCCACCACGGCAGATGGTGGAATTCGAATTCAATTTAAAAAATCAGGAATTAAGAAATTCCTGACTACCATTGTCAGAAAAAAAAAAGCCATCTAGCTCATTAATGTCCTTCAAGGAAGGAAATCTGCCATCCTCACCTGGCCTGGCCTACACATGGCTCCAGACTCAATATCGTTGACTCTCAATTCTCCTCTGAAATGGCCCAACAGGCACTCAGTTCAAGGGCAGCTAGGGACGGGCAATAAATGCTGGTCAAACACAGAGACCCACATCTCACAAGCGAATAACAAAGCCTGACCCGGCTATAAAACTATTAGAAATGGGAACACGCCATTTGGCCCCTTTGTGTCTGCTTCACCATTCATTAGGATTAGGCGTGGGGACTCTTTACCCTGGGAAAGAGCAGAACTGGGTGGGGGTGGGTGATTACGCAGGGGCTTCGAGCACATACCTGGGGTGCCGTCCAGATCAGGAGCAAATCCCATCAGGAATTCAGGAGAAAAGTCTTCACCCAGAGAAGAATTGCAGTGAGCGAAGGGAAAATTGAAAGGATTGTGGCACGGTGGCTCAGTGGTTAGCACTGCTGCCTCACGGCGCCAGGGACCCAGGTTCGATTCCAACCTTGGGCGACTGTCTGTGTGGAGTTTGCACTTTCTCCCCGTGTCTGCGTGGGTTTCCTCCGGGTGCTCCGGTTTCCTCCCACAGTCCAAAAGATGTGCAGGTCAGGGTGGATTGGCAATGCTAAATTACCCATAGTGCCCAGGGATGTGTAGGTTAGGGTGGATCAGTCAGTGGAAATGTAGTGTAATTGGGTAGGGGATTGGGTCTGGGTCGGATAGTCTTCGGAGGGTCGGTGTGGACTTGTTGGGCCGAAGGGCCTGTTTCCGCACTGTAGGGATTCTATGGATGCTGGAAATCAGAAACAGAAATCGGGCTGGAAAATCCCAGCAGGTCTGGCAGCATCTGTGGAGAGACATCAGAGTTAACGTTGCGGGTCGGTGACACTTCCTCAGAACTGATGGTAGCTAGGAAAACGTTGGTTTATATACAGAAGATAGGGTTGGAGGAGAGGTGGTGATAGAGCTCAAATAGAGAGAAGGAGTGGATAATGTTCAGCCTTGGGAGGTGACTAGCTGCTAACAGGGACTGATAGTGGCTCGCAATGGGTTGTGTGTAATAGCAGACTGTGTGACAAGGCCTGGTGTGTGGGGGTGGGTGTAAGGACATGGGAGATCTCAGGCCCGAAGGTTATTGAACTCGATATTTAGTCTGGAAAGCTGTAGAGTTCCCAGGTGGAAAATGTCGGAGAAATTAGCCCAATAAAGCTGAGATCACAAAACACAGATCGAGGTGAAATTAACAAACCTTTTATTAACACAGCAACGTAGCCGAGGAGAAACTGAAACAGCACAGACAGTCTGTCTGGGTAGCTGAATCTCTCTTCCCCGAGCTGAGAATCAAGCCAGGTTTTAGAGGAATACTGTAGAATAATGCTAATTAAAATTAGGGAAAATACAATGGTCTTGATAGTCAACTTCCCATGGTGATCATCGCGAAGCAGTTATCAGCAGAATGTCCTGATTGTAGATACAATGAAGCTTCCTGGCAGCATCAATCAGTTCCTGATGGGATCAGGAGATTCCAGCTCTCTTCCAGGGTAGGTGAGAATGTCCCTTTCCTTGGCAGTAAGGTGTTTCCATTGTTGCCCTCCTGTGAGCGAAGTATTCTGGTGCCTCTCCGTCTGACCTGAGCTCTGCGTGGCTCTGGTATCACTGGGGACTGAGACTGCCCTAAGGTAACTGTGCTTATCATGTCCAGGAAGCTCATGCCTTGGAAAGTGTATTCCCTGGTCTGTGAGTGACAATGGTCATGTCTTGGTTTCCCTTGTCAGCCGGTTTGGTCAATGCTGAGGCATTCTGGGTGTTTCTTGTCTGGTTTGGACAGCCTTTGATTTTCTGTGTTCTGTGTGGCCATGCTGTGGGTAGGCCCGAAGTCAGATCTTCTCCCACAGAAAGTGAGATGCTACTCTTCCAGCTTTCGCTGAGCTTCACTGGAGCACTCGGCAAGTCTGAGACAGAGATGTTGGCCAGGGGACACGGGTGGGGTGTCGAAGGGGCAGGCGGCTGGGAGTATTGAAGACAGAAAGGAATGGTGGGAAATGATGAGTGGGTGGGGAGAGCAAGAGTTGAGATTAGTGACTCTTGGTCAGTTCTGAAGAAGGCTCACTTTGGGAACTCAGAGCGTTAAAAACCAGACCCTGCTGAGTTCCTCCAGCACTCTCTGGTGGGATGGACTTCAGGTTAGTATAACAGGGCGGCGCAACATCGAGGGCCGAAGAGCCTGTACTGCGCTGTAATGTTCTATGTTCTCTGCTCGATTCCACATCTCCAACATCGCTTTCTGATATGAGTGGGATATTCTGTGACCTGCTTTTTGGTTTGATTGCCTCCCCAGCCTTTATAATTGGCTACGCCAGCTCCCGGAGATCCTGTAAGGCCTGTGAAGAGGTTGGCCTAGATAGTACAAGTGCCATGGTGAGCAGCGAGTGTGACTATCAGCGAGACACAGACACAGTCACTGACCCGGATCCTGTCCTGCACTGGGGAGACCTCATAGCAATGCTCAAGAAATATATCAATCAACGGAACATCATCGAACACATCAGGTTGGGTCTGTCACCGCTCTGTTACCGAATATTACATCGCAGAGCGTTTGTGGGTGTCACAGAGCAATTGCATTTGAATATAAACAGATGGATACCTTTTGCCTGTAACCTTTGTTTTTCACCTGAAACGTCTCTCATCAAATTTTGCGAGTGGAAGGCCTGACCCAACTCGTGGAGGGGTCCGAGAGGAGAAGGTGAAATCTGCAGCACTTGTCTCCAGAGAAGTTGACTCACCCAGCCATAATCCAGGAAGACGCCCAGCTCCAGCCAATACAGGGCAGGGTGAATTGATTCCATCCCCTGTTGTAGTCACGACAGAGTTTGAATGGAATAGTATTGCCAAATGCGGCAGACCGTGGCTAGCCACAGTATGGGGAGCTATATAGCTAGCCCCTTCAGACAGCAAATAAAGATCTAGTTGATGCAAAAAATGATTGACAATAGGTTTAAACTGCGCAAACAGGTATAACTCTCCTTCTCAAAAACAGGAGCTCAGAAACCGGGGAAATGATACCAATTCCACAGGGTTTTATCTGGAAAATACTTTGGCCAAGTTACGGTGAAATTCATTAATACAAAAAAAATCACTCACAGATTGTCCAGACAGTTGGACTCTTGCCGAAGTCACTTCCTACAGAAGGTACTGACATAAGAGTTTGGATCGTTTCTGGACTGGTTACAGCTGGCCAAAGACAGTTATCTCGATCAGTTATGGTTGAGGTCAATTAAGGGCTCAGTGGTTAGTACTGCTGCCACACAGCACCAGAGACCCAGGTTCGATTCCAGCCTAGTGTTTTGTTTGTATTTCTTACCTAAGGGCAGCATGGTGGCTCAGTGGTTAGCACTGCTGCCTCACAACACTAGGGATCTGTGTTCAATTCCCACGTCAGGTAACTGACTGTGTGGAGTTTGCACATTCTCCCTGTGTCTGCGTGGGTTTTCTCCGGGTGCTCCGGTTCCCTCCCACACTCCAAAGACGTGCAGGTCAGGGTGAGTTGGCCATGGGAGGTTGTCCTATAGACTCCAGGGATGGGCAGACTGGTGCATTAGTCAGAGGGAAATGGGTCTGGGTGGGTTACTCTTTGGAGGGTCGGTGTGGACTGGTTGAACCAGACAGCCTGTTTCTACACGGTAGGGAATCTAATCTAATCTGGATCAGTTATGGCTGACTGAAGTCAGTTACCTGGAGACAATGCTGTAGATTTCACTTTCTCCTCTCGGATCCCTCCACCAGTGGTAATGGAGCCTTCCACTGGGATAACAGCTCACAAACTTCGATGAGGGATTACTCAGAAGAAAGGAGCAGGCAACAGCTCTTTGACTGTCTGTGCTCTAATGCAACAGGGTGGCTCAATGGTTCGCACTGCTATCTCACACTGGGTTCAATTCCAGCCTCGGGTGACTGTCTGTGTGGAGTTTGCACATTCTCCCCGTGTCTGTGTGGGTTTCCTCCGGGTGCTCTGGTTTCCTCCCACAGTTCCAAGATGTGCAGGTTAGAGTGGATTGGCCATGTTAAATTATCCATAGTGTTCAGGGGTGTGCAGGTTAGGGTGGATTGGCCGTGCTAAATTACCCACAGTGCCCAGGGATGTGCAGGTTAGGGTGGATTGGCCATGCTAAATTACCCATAGTGCCCAGGGATGTGCAGGTGAGGGTGGACTGGCCGTGCTAAATTACGCATAGTGCACAGGGATGTGCAGGTTAGAGTGGATTGGCCGTGCTAAATTACCCATAGTGCACAGGGATGTGCAGGTTAGAGTGGATTGGCCGTGCTAAATTGCCCATAGTGTCCAGGGATGTGTAGGTTAGGGTGGATTCGCTGTGCTAAACTGTTGCTTGATAGTTTATGTTCATATTTTTAGCAGACTTTCATCAGTTTCTAGCTTGTCTTCTGTTGAATTGGACGTTACTGCCTCTGTTATTCCTGCCAGATTTCAGGATGAGCTCTATTCCCAGCAGGGCATTACAGAGCTCAGCCTAACGGAGTGAAATCTCTTTCATCTTTGCAGGATGATGAGTGAAGAATCACACCCTTCTGGTTCCTCGCGGCTCCATGAACTCACCACCACCATTCACAAGAAATTCAAGAGCTACAACCTTCATCATGTCTGGGCAGACTCACACTACGTCTCACTACCAATTCCAGACAGGTCTGTACAGGGGTCAGGGTGCAGAAAGCCCCTCACTGTGATACCCTTCATCACTGTGACAACCCCCCCCCCCCCGCTGCTCACTGTAACAC
>NC_057757.1:6495423-6498882 GCF_004010195.1 Chiloscyllium plagiosum
CCCCTCCCACTCTGCCGAGGACATGGAGGTGCTGGGCCTCCTTCACCGCCGCTCCCTCACCACCAGACACCTGGAGGAAGAACGCCTCGCCTTCCGCCTTGGAACACTTCAACCCCAGGGCATCAATGTGGACTTCAACAGTTTCCTCATTTCCTCTTCCCCCACCTCACCCCAGTACGGCCTTCCAGCTCAGCACCGCCCTCATGACTTGTGCTACCTGCCAATCTTCCTTTCCACCTACCCACTCCACCCTCCTCTCTGACCTATCACCTTTACCCCCCCCCTCCATCCACCTATTCCACTCTGCTACCTTCTCTCCACCCCAAAGGCTCCCAGCCTCATTCCTGACGAAGAGCTTTTGCCCAAAACGTCAATTCTCGTGCTCCTCGGATGCTAACTGACCTGCTGTGCTTTCCCAGCACCACCTTCTCAACTCAATATGGACAAGAATGGACTAGTGTGGGTCAGATGGGCTTCAGATTGATTTCACAGGTTGGCTTGACCTCGAGGGCCGGAATGTTCTATGTTGTAAAATCCCACCAGTGAATGTCTTCATCAGCTCGGGTATACAGTCAGAGACTCATCAGATCACTATTGGAGCATTCCAGAGAACTGCCCTGTCCCTAGTTGTCCCCCTCCCCCCCCCCCCACCTTGAGAGGGTGGTGGGGGGTGAGTGGCCATCTTGACCCGCTGCAGTCCATGTGCTGTGGGTAGACCCACAATGCCCCCTGAGGGATGGAATTCTGGGATAGTTACCCAGCCACACCGAAGGAATCGTGAAAAGCTAACATCCCGAGTTCAGTGGGTATTAGGGAAGGCAATTTGGGAAATAGGGAAGGCTCTTAGTTCCCTGGAGTCTCAGGTAGACGGGGGGGGGGGGGGGGGGCGGTGCCTTTATTGGTCAGCACGTAGCCTGGAGGGGTTGGGAGGTCGCGTAGTTGTCCCTCACCTGATGGCAATGTCTTCACCCAGAGTGTGTGGACTACTCTGCCCTAGAAAAGGGGATTGAGGCCAAGGGTGAGCTCTTACTGATAAAGGGATATGGCGGGATTAGGGGAGTGAGCTCAGTCATCTTCAAGGGTGGTGAGAATTGGTGCCTTGGGTGGGGGAGGGGAGGTTGGGGTAAGAGGAAAGAGTCTGGCCTAGTCCAGGGCCTGACTGGGCTACTCAAAGGCTCAAATCCCGTGGAAGTGTCTTTCTGGCAATGGTGTCACATCCCGAATCGCCCCCTCGGGGTGTTTGGAGGGGGGGGTGAATTAGGAGTGTGGACAGGAGACCTCCCTCCCTCCAGGAAGGCCATTGGTGGGGGGGGGGATTTATGAGCCACCGATGGCCATCGCCCACGTCACCATCGCTGAGACTCGCCTGTTGGATTCCAGCTTCTGTTTAATGAGACCAAAAGAGAAAGATGCTGGAAAATCTCAGCAGGTCTGGCAGCGTCTGTAAGGAGAGAGAAAGAGAGCTGACGATTCGAGTCTAACGGACCCTTTGTCAAAAGCAGAGATTTGCTTTATTTCTGTTTGATCAGTTCCACTTCCACCAGATTCTGCAGTTTATCCAAGTTCGCCCTGAAACCTGTAACATTCTTCCACACTGTCCACGACTCCACCGACTTCAGTGCTGTCTGCACATTTGCTGACCCCTCCAGCTAGGCCTGCGTCTTAAGTCATTGATAAAAATGACAAACAGCAGTGGGCCCAAAGCAGATCCTTGTGGCACACCCACTCGTCACCGGACTCCAGGCTGAATATTTCCCACCAACCACCCCTCGCTGCCTTCTTTCAGAAAGCCAGTTTCTGAGCCAAATCGCCCTCGATCCTTTGCCCCTGCATTTTCCCCAACAGCCCACCATTGGACCCTTATCAAAGGCTTTACTGAAGTCCATGTACACCAGGTCAACTGCCCTACCCTCACCTACAGGCTTGGTCACCTTCTCAAAAAACTCAATCAGGTTTGTGAGACACGTCCTGCCCTTTGACAAATCCATGTTGACTATTTCTAATCAAATTGTTGCTTGCTAGATGATTATAAATCCGATCTCTTATAATCCTTTCCTCCAAAAGCAGTAAGGCTCACTGGTCTATAATTATCTGGGGAACATCCTTCCTACATCTGCAGTGGCTCAGTGGTTCGCACTGCTGCCTCACGGCGCCAGGGACCGGGTCTGATTCCTCCCTTAGGTGCACTGTCCGTGTGGAGTGTGTACGTTCTCCCCCAGTGTCTGCGTGGGTTTCCTCACACTCGTCCAAAGATGTGTGGCTTCCCAACTCCTGTACTCAATACTCTGACCAATAAAGGAAAGCATACCAAACGCTGCCCTCACTATCCTATCGACCTGCGACCCCACTTTCAAGGAGCTATGAACCTGCACTCCAAGGTCTCTTTGTTCAGCAACACTCCCCAGGACCTTACCATTAAGTGTGTAAGTCCTGCTAAGATTTGCTTTCCCAAAATGCAGCACCTCGCGTTTATCTGAATTAAACTCCATCTGCCCCTTCTCAGCCCATTGGCCCATCTA
This sequence comes from Chiloscyllium plagiosum, assembly GCF_004010195.1. Taxonomy (NCBI): domain Eukaryota; kingdom Metazoa; phylum Chordata; class Chondrichthyes; order Orectolobiformes; family Hemiscylliidae; genus Chiloscyllium; species Chiloscyllium plagiosum. The sequence goes on from NC_057757.1 coordinate 6,497,943, forward strand.
GTCCAGATCCTGTTGTAATCTGAGGGAACCTCCATCTTCTCAAATGTGCTATTCCAAGAAGCAATTTATCAACAATGCAGCACCTCGCGTTTATCTGAATTAAACTCCATCTGCCCCTTCTCAGCCCATTGGCCCATCTGGTCCAGATCCTGTTGTAATCTGAGGTAACCTCCATCTTCTCAAGTATCAAATGTGCTATTCCAAGAAGCAATTTATCAACCAAAAACTCCATTGCCTTGTTTTGCATAGGGCCATTCCCAGGGAACTGGACAAACGCTCCGGGATTCCTTGACCGCTGCCTGGGACCCACACCGTCCGGACTCGAGGGGGTCTCCACTTGCAGAGATTCGGATCGTGCCGAGAGAGAGAGCGCGAGCAGAGGAGCTGTCCGGGGAGGAGATCGATTTGATCGGAAACTCCTTCCTGATTGAGAAAGCCTCAATTCAACCACCCAGAGCCCTGGTCCCTGGTCGTGAAGGGGACGGCCGAAGGACGGAAGAGAATCCAGGGTCCACGTATCCAGGCCGTGTATTCTGCAACCGTTGACCGTTCGAGAGGATGGAAAATGCTTCCCGCTGTATTGTCCTCGTTTCGTTCGCAGGCTCGCGAGGGAGCTGGACAGAGGAGGTCGGGAGAAACTGTTCCCTCTCGTAAAAGGAACGAGAAGGGCGCAGGTTTAGTGACGTGCAGATGAGCGAGAGGAAAAATCTCTCTCTCTCTCTCTCTCTGGGGGCGAGTAGTTTTGAGTGTCAAATGCACTACCTGAAAATGCGGAGGGGGGTGGGGGTTTCAAAGTTGGAGGGTTTGAGCTACAGGGAGAGGCTGAACAGGCTGGGGCTGTTTTCCCTGGAGCGTCGGAGGCTGAGGGGTGACCTTATAGAGGTTTATAAAATCATGAGGGGCATGGATAGGGTAAACAGACAAAGTCTTTTCCCTGGGG
>NC_057757.1:6500368-6503471 GCF_004010195.1 Chiloscyllium plagiosum
GGGGGTGGGGGGGGGGGGGGGGGGCGGAGGGGCCGGAGGGGGTGGTAATAGCCGATCTCGGTGACAGCCCGGACTCCAGGTCAGATGCCGACCCTGGGGTTACCATGACCATCAGGTTTCTGAACCCGTCGTTGCCAGAGCTCAGCTCTGAGGTGTTCTTTTGTCCTGTCCCCTGGAAACTAACGTGTTCTCCCCCATGTTTACCCATCCTCTCCAGGGTCAGGAAGCACGCTTTGGAAACGGTTTGCACGGTGGCCGGGGTGAGGGGAAAAACTCAAGGTCAGACCTCCAGCAGACGGAACAGCCTATTCACGTCCGAACCCCCCTTCTCCACCGGGAGCGCCACACCCAGCCCACCCTGGACTGGGAGGGTTTTTGCGTGGGGGCTGGGCCGGGGTGAGGGGAAAAACTCAAGGTCAGACCTCCAGCAGACGGAACAGCCTATTCACGTCCGAACCCCCCTTCTCCACCCGCAACGCGACAGGAGGGAGCGCGACACCCAGCCCACCCTGGACTGGGAGGGTTTTTGCGTGGGGGCTGGGGGGGAGCGTGGCGAGGTGGGGGACCTTTGCCTAGTTGGCCGGTGCCCTTTTCTGGTTGTGCTACTGTGTGTATGAGAAGGCAGTGCAATATTAAAAGGGCATCGGACGGTGTGAGATTGAACCGCCCACTACCCCTCTAGCGAGAGGGTCGTTTAACAAGCCTCCCCCCGCCCCCTCCATATTCCTCCGCCCTCCAGCTCCCTTCATGGTGACCATTCCAACAGCAGTTAGGTGGGTGAGAACTGTTTGTTGTCCCTTCCGTTGCAGGGGAAAACGATAAAAATGTACGTGTCTGTCAGAAACATGACAAAAAAAATTTACTAACTCAGTGAGAGAAGCCTCCCAGACTGCTCTCTCTGAACTGGTCGCAATAGGAGCCTATTCCCATAGGCCCAGACTACTATCCTGGAACTGGGAGCAATAGGAGCCTATTCCCATAGGCCAGGACTACTATCCTGGAACTGGGAGCAATAGGAGCCTATTCCTGTAGGCCCAGACTACAATCTCTGAACTGGGGAAGGGTGTAGGAGCCTATTCCTATAGGCCCAGAGTACAATCTCTGAACCGGCAGTGAAAGGAGCCTATTTCTGTAGGCCCAGATTACGATCTCTGAACTGGTAGTAATAGGAGCCTATTCCTGTAGGCCCAGACTATCTCTGAACTGGCAGTGAAAGGAGCCTATTCCTGTTGGCCCAGACTGCTGTCTCTGAACCAGTAGTGATAGGAGCCAATTCCTGTAGGCCCAGACTACTATCTCTGAACTGGGGAAGGGTGTAGGAGCCTATTCCTATAGGCCCAGAGTACAATCTCTGAACCGGCAGTGAAAGGAGCCTATTTCTGTAGGCCCAGATTACGATCTCTGAACTGGTAGTAATAGGAGCCTATTCCTGTAGGCCCAGACTATCTCTGAACTGGCAGTGAAAGGAGCCTATTCCTGTTGGCCCAGACTGCTGTCTCTGAACCAGTAGTGATAGGAGCCAATTCCTGTAGGCCCAGACTACTATCCCTGGACTGGTAGCAATAGGAGCCTATCTCTGAACCGGCAGTGAAAGGAGCCTATTCCTGTTGGCCCAGACTGCTGTCTCTGAACTAGTAGTGATACGAGCCTATTCCCATAGGCCCAGACTACTATCTCTGAACTGGGGAAGGGTGTAGGAGCCTATTCCCGTAGGCCCAGACTGCTCTCTCTGAACCGGTAGTGATAGGAGCCTATTCCTGTAGGCCCGACTACTCCACCTCTGGCCCAGAGACGCAAGCCCCTTTGCGATGGACTGGGAGCTCAGCGAGTGCCAGGACAACAGGCTGGTAGTTGTTCCCCTGAATGGGGCCCCGGATCCCTCCTCCATCCCAGGCCTGGTCAACGCGAGCAAACTGCAGGAACGAAGACTCTATTTCCCCTGGAGGCCACAACCCTATCAATGTTGCCTCTGCTGTTCAGATCTCCACACAGTAGTGCAATGTTGCTTATAGGGTTCTGGACAGCAGGAGAATCCAGAGTCAGCCAAATGTCAGAAGATGATGGCAACTCCCAAAGCCCTGCTCCCTGGAGTAGTTTTCTGGGGTGTTATTCCTCCCTCTGTAACTATCATCACTGCAGTGGTATAAACCTCCATAGTCATTCTTAGACCTTCCAACTGGAAACTAATTCATCGATTGGGACAGAGACAGCTCTTTCAAAAAGGAAACTAGTTAGTTCCACCTTGCCCTTCAGGGTGAGATACAGAGTAAAGCTCCCTCTACACTGTCCCCTACAAACACCCCCAGGGACAGGGACAGCACGGGGTTAGATACAGAGTAAAGCTCCCTCTGCCCCGTTCCCCCATCGAATACCCCCAGGGACAGGGACAGCATGGGGTTAGATACAGAGTAAAGCTCCCTCTACACTGTCCCCCATCAAACCCTCCCAGGACAGGGACAGCACGGGGTTAGATACAGAGTAAAGCTTCCTCTACACTGTCCCCCATCGAACACCCCCAGGGACAGGGACAGCATGGGGTTAGATACAGAGTAAAGCTCCCTCTACACTGTCCCCCATCAAACCTTCCCAGGACAGGGACAGCACGGGGTTAGATACAGAGTAACGCTCCTTCGACTCTTAAAACTAAAAAGTAGATGTCTCTCAAAATTGTCCCCAAGCCCTCCGGCGATAGAGATAGTTCAGCCCTCCTCTTTCCCCATCTCCTTGATGGATTCCCTGCTCCCCCCCACACCGTATCTAGTACTCCTTGGTCAGAAGATCTCAATTGACTCTGCAGCCCACTGCCTTCCACAATTCAGACCACAACAAAACCCTACAACAAAAGCCAAGCAACATCTTCCTCACCCACCCTCCCTCCCTCCCTCCCTCCAGGACCCCAGGGTTTTTGACAGGTACCCTTCAGCCTTCCCCAAATATTTCCCCTTTATTCAATGGACCGAAAAACCCTTCAGTGTTTAATGTTGTATAGAGTGCTACATGCTGACACTGGGTATATAGTGGGGATGGGAAAACACACTGTCAGGGTGATGTAGAGGGAGCTCTACACTGTATCTAACCCCCCCCGTGCTGTCCCTGTGAGCGC
>NC_057757.1:6503971-6505156 GCF_004010195.1 Chiloscyllium plagiosum
GGGAGGGACTCGATCCTTCTCTAACCTCCTGTGTTTTCTCATTTTTAAAAAATGTCCGTTAACCCTTTCCCTGCCACATCTCTCCTGCATTGTTCAGATTTAGTCAGAGATTCGGGAGCACTAGCTCTCTCTCTCTCTCCTGCTAGACCAACAAACTAAACAAACTGCAGATTCTGGAATCCAAGGTAGACAGGCAGGCCACTGGAAGAACACAGCAAGCATCAGGAGGTGGGGAAGTCAATGTTTCAGGTGTAACCCTCATCCAGGACCACCCTGGCTTGCTCAGTTTTTCCAGCCTCCTGTTTGGTCTACAGGAGTTAGAGAGACGTACAGCACAGAAACAGACCCTTCGGTCCAACTCGACCGAAACTGTTCCCGTCCCATGTGCCAGCACCCGGCCCATATCCCTCCAAACCCTTCCTATTCATCTACCCATCCAAATGCCTTTTAAATGCTGTAATTGTATCAGCCTCCACCACATCCTCTGGCAGCTCATTCCATACACGCACCACCCTCTGTGTGAAAACGTTCACCCTCAGGTCCCTTTCCCCTCTCACCTTAAACCCTCTAGTTCTGGACTCCCCCACCCCATGGAAAAGACCTTGTCTGTTTACCCTATCCATGGCCCTCGTGATTTTATAAACCTCTGTCAGGTCACCCCTCAGCCTCCAGGGAAAACAGCCCCAGCCTGTTCAGTCTCTCCTCAATCCCTCCAACCCTGGCAACATCCTTGTAAATCTTTTCTGAGCCCTTTCAGGTTTCACAACATCTTTCCGATAGCGGGGAGAATTGATCGGGGTATTCCCCCAGAAGTGTCCTATATGGCCGCAACATGGTGTCCCCAACTGCTGTACACAATATTCTGACCAATTAAAGCAGCTTCAGATCTCCAGCATCTGAAGACCTTTTGCACAGATTCCCTACAGTGTGGGAGCAGGCCATTCAGCCCACCAGGTCTACACCGACCCTCCGAAGAGCATCCCACCCACCATTTCCCGTGGCTAACCCACCTAACCTGCACATCCCTGGGCACTATGGGTAATTTAGCACGGCCAATCCACCCTAACCTGCACATCCCTGGACACTATGGGTAATTTAGCACAGCCAATCCACCCTAACCTGCACATCCCTGGGCACTATGGGTAATTTAGCACGGCCAATCCACCCTAACCTGCACATCCCTGG
>NC_057757.1:6506022-6513726 GCF_004010195.1 Chiloscyllium plagiosum
GCGTGGGTTTCCTCCGGGTGCTCCGGTTTCCTCCCACAGTCCAAAGATGTGCAGGTTAGGTGAATTGGCCATGCTGAATTGCACGTAGTGTTAGGTGCATTAGTCAGGGGTAAATGTAGGGGAATGGGTCTGGATGGATTGCTCTTCAGAGGGTCGGTGTGGACTTGTTGGGCCAAAGGGCCTGTTTCTACACTGTATAGAATCTAATCTAATCTAACCTCTCAACCTCGTATGCTCCAGTGATAAAAATCCCAGCCTATTCGTAAAGGTCAAACCCTGCAACGTCCTGGTAAATCTCTTCCGAACCTTCTCCAGTTTAATACTATCCTTCCTGTAACAGGGTGTCCAGAACTAGACACAGTTTTCCAGAGCAGGCCTCACCAATGTCCCGTAGGACCTCAGCGTGAGGTCCCAACTCCTGTACTCCAAGGCCCCAGTCACTCCTTGGGGAGATCTCTGGGGTAGTTTCCCAGGGATGAAGGGGTGCTGTAAAAATGTAGCGCTGCTGTGGTTGTGGAATGGGCGGGGCCGATTCAAACACTGGCCCTGCCCAGGTTACAAGGTGGGGTGGGAGGGGGAGGGAACATAGGGAGGAGGGAGAGAGAGAGAGAGAGAGATAAACGCTCATCCCGGGGCCTGACATTTGAGGCTTCGTCCCACGTCGCGGACTGGCTCGCTCCGAACGTTTACCGTCTGTGGGATCTTGCTGTGCACATGATGGGTGACGTAAGACCTGTCAAACGAACCTGACGGGAGGTTTGGGTGGGTGAAGGATTATCCAGTTAAATCCCAGTGGGCGGAGCTATTCCAAAACTTGCCAGTTAACCCTTTCACGGTGTCACAGGGTGGGGCATATTCCTAAGGGTGAGAAAGGGAAAGATATAAAAGAGACCTGAGGGGCAACTTTATTTCACACAGAGGGTGGTTCGTGTGTGTAATGAGCTGCCAGAGGATGTGGTGGATATGGGTCCAGTTACAATGTTTAAAAGACATTTGGATAAGTACATGAATGGGAAAGGTTTGGAGGGATATGGGCCAGGAGCAGTCAGGTAGGACTGGTTTAGTTTGGCATTATGGTCGGACATGATTCCTGATGAAGAGGTTATGCCCGAAACGTCGATTCTCCTGCTCCTGGGACGCTGCCTGAACGGCTGAGCTTTTCCAGCACACCACACTCTCGACTCTGATCTCCAGCATCTGCAGCCCTCACTTTCTCCCGCAAGATGTTTTCCCCCTTCCTCTCCCCGCATCCCCCCTCCTCCCAACTTTAGCGAAAAGACATCGGTGTGTCATTGTGAAACAGTTAGGATCAGTTAGAATTCCCTACAGTGTGGGAACAGGCCATTCGGCCCAACAGGTCCACACTGAACCCACGCTGAGTAACCCACCCAGACCCATTCCTCTACCCCTGACTAATCCACCCTAACCTGTACATCTATAGGTAATTTAGCACAGCCAATCCACCCTAACCTGCTTATCCTTTGAAGGAAACTGGAGCACCCGGAGGAAACCCACGCAGACACGGGGAGAACATGCGCAGACAGTCACCCGAGGCAGGAATCGAACCCAGGTCCCTAGTGCCGTGAGGCACCAGTGCTAACCACCGAGCCCCAGCTCCGCCATGAATCTACTCTTGGAAGATTCTGGAACAAGCACTTGCCAGCGTCCCCTTCCGCCAAAAGGCGCTACAGAAATGCACACTGCTTCCATCAAAAGGTGTTGCTTTGCTTCCTCGATCTGTGATTCAGAAACTAGCGGCAGCTGTAGGCCATTCAGCCCCCCCATAGTCTGCTGTCCCATTCAGCTTAGCCCCCTGGTTCCCGCCATCGCCCTTTGGCTCCTCTAGCCCCACAAACCATTTCTAATTCCAAAGGCCTCCCCACTCTCGGGGAGCTGAAGACATTTCTCCTCAGCTCAATCAGAAGAGCACGGTAGAGTCCCTTCGGCCCATTGAGACAGCGTTGGCCTACCTACTCTCATCCCGTGTTGCAGCACTTGGTCCTGGCCTTGCGAATGGTGTGACATTCCAAGGGCTCACCCTTTTAACTTGAACTTTGAACTCAATAGCATATCTCTGTTACCCTATTTATGAGGTATCCCTGTGATTCATGACCCCTCTCGTTCTCTCAGTCTGTCACTCTGCAGGTACCCTCGAATCCCGGATCAGAAGCATCCTCTGTCAGTACGTTTGCGGAACCCTTAATTGTCATATAACCCTTTCTAATAATATTCCTGCCCTACCTCTCAAGTTAAACTGCATTCTGTGCTCAGGACACAAGCAGTCTATTTATTTCTTTGTTTGACCTTCCTCCTCCGTGCATGACTTGGTCCCACCCCTCCCCCAGGGTAAACTTGGTTGCTATATTCCCTGTGATTCTGAGTTTGTCTTTCTCTCTTCAAGACCTGGAGTATGATCATCGTTATTTACAAGATGATGTTTTTAACACTGCTGTTACTGGTTGAGAATAGGGTGTGAGTGAGAGTCAACCCCGTAACGCGTGTGGGACTGGGTCTAATCCATGGTGACACACACGCGTGTGGGACTGGGTCTAATCCATGGTGACACACACGCGTGTGTGACTGGGATTAATCCATGGTGACACACACGCGTGTGTGACTGGGATTAATCCATGGTGACACACATGCGTGTGGGATTGGGTCTAATCCATGGTGACACACGTGTGTGACTGGATCTAATCCGTGATGCCACACACGCATGTGTGACTGGATCTAATCCGTGATGCCACACACGCATGTGTAACTGGATCTAATCCGTGATGCCACACACACATGTGTGACTGGGTCTAATCCGTGATGGCACACATGCGTGTGGGACTGGGACTAATCCGTGATGCCACATACGGGTGTGACTGGGACTAATCCGTGATGCCACACACACGTGTGTGACTGGGTCTAATCTATGATGCCACACACGCGTGTGTGACTGGGTCTAATCCATGATGCCACACATGCATGTGTGACTGGGTATAATCTATGGTGACACACATGCGTGTGGGACTGGGTCTAATCCGTGATGCCACACATGCATGTGTAACTGGGTCTAATCCATGATGCCACACACACATGTGTGACTGGATCTAATCCGTGATACTACACATGCGTGTGGGACTGGGTCTAATCCATCATGCCACACACGCATATGTGACTGTGTCTAATCCGTGATGCCACACACACATGTGACTGGGACTAATCCGTGGTGACGCACATGCATGTGGGACTGAGTCTAATCTATGATGCCACACGCATGTAGGACTGGGTCGAATCTGTGATGCCACACATGTGTGTAACTGGGTCAAACCCATGATGCCACACACACGCATGTGTGACTAGGACTAAACTGTGATGCTACACATGTGTGTGACTGGGTCTAATCCATGATGCCACACACGCATGTATGACTGGATCTAATCTGTGATGCCACACACGCATGTGTGACTGAGTCTAATCCATGATGCCACACACGCGTGTGTGACTGGGACTAATCCGTGGTGACACACACGCGTGTGTGACTGGAAATAATCCATGATGGCACACATGCGAGTGGGACTGGGTCTAATCCATGATGCCACACACATGTGTGACTGGATCCAATCCGTGATGCCACACATGCGTGTGTGACTGGGTCTAATCCATGATGCCACACACACGTGTGTGACTGGGACTAATCCGTGGTGACGCACATGCATGTGTGACTGGGACTAATCTGTGGTGACACACATGCATGTGGGACTGGGTCTAATCCATGAGACCACACATGCATGTGTGACTGGGACTAATCCGTGGTGACGCACATGCATGTGTGACTGGGACTAATCTGTGGTGACACACATGCATGTGGGACTGGGTCTAATCCATGAGGCCACACATGCATGTGTGACTGGGACTAATCTGTGATGCCACACACGCGTGTGTGACTGGGTCTAATCCGTGATGGCACACATGCGTGTGGGACTGGGACTAATCCGTGATGCCACATACGGGTGTGACTGGGACTAATCCGTGATGCCACATACACATGTGTGACTGGGTCTAATCTATGATGCCACACACGCGTGTGTGACTGGGTCTAATCCATGATGCCACACGCGCATGTGTGAGTGGGACTAATCCGTGGTGACACACACGCGTGTGTGACTGGGAATAATCCGTGATGGCACACATGCGTGTGGGACTCGGTCTAATCCGTGATGCCACATACGGGTGTGACTGGGACTAATCCATGATGCCACACACACGTGTGTGACTGGGTCTAATCTGTGATGCCACACACGCGTGGGTGACTGGACTAATCCATGGTGACACACATGCATGTGGGACCGGGTCTATTTCCATGATGCCACACGCGTGTAGGACCGGGTCTGATCTGTGATGCCACACACACACACGAGAGACTGGATGTAATCCATGATGTCATACTCATGTGCTGCTGGAAACACAAAACATTTTCTCAATGAATTTTCTGTGTGTTTTCACTGGCAGGCTCAGTGTTGATCCACCATTCATTCACAGATTAATCAATCACATCATTAACCTGTCTAATAAACATTGAACAGCTAACTCTGGTCAACAGCCCATTCCCTCTCTCTCTCTATAATGTCTTTGTTCTGTTACTTTACCATGGGGCTCCCTCAAGTGGCAGGGTCCAGAACTACAGCACATCCCTTGGCTCGAGCTTGCCATTGTATAGCGCCCCATGGCCTTAACCCCTGAGCAATGAGGGTCTGGAGTTACACAGCAAGCAGTTAGCACAGTGCACAGCTCCTCAAATGGCACCATAGTAACGCAATGTAGTTCATCTTTGATCATGTTTCTGTCAGGATCGGTTAAACTCGCTGGATGTGAGCATCGCTGGCTGGGATCAGCATTTATTGCACCATCCCGAGTTGCCCCTTGAGAGGTTGGAGGTGAGTCATGTGGTGTAGAGACACACCCACAGTGCTGTTAGGGAGGGGGTTCCAGCACCGTGACCCAATAACACTGAAGGAACAGCACTGAGGGAGCTTCACTCTGTACCTAACCCCGTGCTGTCCCTGTCCCTGGGATGGGGGGGGACAGTGTAGAGGCAGCTTTACTCTGTATTTAACCTCGTGCTGTCCCTGTCCCTGGGAGTGTTTGATGGGGAGACAGTGTAGAGGGAGCTTTACTCTGCATTTAACCTCGTGCTGTCCCTGTCCCTGGGAGTGTTTGATGGGGAGACAGTGTAGAGGGAGCTTTACTCTGTATTTAACCTCGTGCTGTCCCTGCACTGGGAGTGTTTGATGGGGGGACAGTGTAGAGGGAGCTTTACTCTGTATTTAACCTCGTGCTGTCCCTGCCCTGGGAGTGTTTGATGGGGGGACAATGTAGAGGGAGCTTTACTCTGTATCTAACCCCGTGCTGTCCCTGTCCTGGGAGTGTTTGATGGGGGGACAGTGTAGAGGGAGCTTTACTCTGTATCTAAACCCATGCTGTCCCTGTCCTGGGAATGTTTGATAGGGGGACAGTGTAGAGGGAGCTTTACTCTGTATCTAACCCTGTACTGTCTCTGTCCTGGGAGTGTTTGATGGGGACAGTGTAGAGGGAGCTTTACTCTGCATCTAACCCCGTGCTGTTCCTGTCCTGGGAGTGTTTGATGGGGGACAGTGTAGAAGGAGCTTTACTCTGTATCTAACCCTGTGCTGTCCCTGTCCTGGGAGTGTTTGATGGGGAACAGTGTAGAGGGAGCTTTACTCTATATCTAACCCCGTGCTGTCCCTGTCCTGGGAGTGTTGGATGGGGGGACAATGTAGGGGAAGCTTTACTCTGTATCTAACCCCGTGCTGTCCCTGTCCTGGGAGTGTTGGATGGGGGGGACAGTGTAGGGGGACGGGGTGTGGGTGGAGAGAGGATTCTGGGTATGACAGAGTGGTCCCAGCTGATTGGTTGTGGGAGGCAGACCAATGGGAGTTGATGCGGAACAACGCAGGAATCTACGAATGGGTTAATCGAAGGAAACACTCCTGGGGAACAAACCTCTTATCAACTAACAAGCACAAGGAATACATGGTGGTAGTCGAGACACAGTTCAACACTACCCTTGGCATTGGATGCATCAAACCCCTTTAATCACTTTGGTGTGGGGTGGGACAACCCTTTGGGGAGTGGGGGGGGGGGCGTCTGTAGACGACCAGTTGATACCACGTTACCGTCTATTACACTGACATATCCCCTCCCCACTTATAGTATCCCTTATAAACAACCCTACATCAGCTCCCCACCCTATCAGAGAGTCACTCAGCATAGAAACAGACCCTTCGGCCCACCAGTCTGTGCCGACCCTAATCCCAAACTAAACTAGTCCCAGCGAGTTTTGAGAAGATTTGAGTTGAGGTTCTGGATGTAGGTTTGCTCGCTGAGCTGGAAGGCTCATTTTCAGACGTTTCGTCACCCTGCTCGGTAACATCTTCAGTCGCCGAAACGTCTGGAAATGAATCTTGCAGCTCAGCGAGCAAGCCAACATCCGTAAACTCGTCCCATTCCCTGCTCCTAGCCCACATCCCTCTAAACCTTTCCTATTCATGCACTTATCCAAACATCTGTTAAATGTTGTAACTGTATTTGCATCCACCACTTCCTCATTCCACGCACGAAGCACCCGCTGTTAAAAGAAAATTGTCCCTCGTGTCTTTTTAAATCTCTCTCCTCGCATCTTAAAAATATGCCCCCTCACCTTGACATCCCCCACCCAAGGGAACACCTGCCATTATCTCTCGTGATTTTATAAACCTCTTGTGATTTTATAAAGCCACTCCTCAACCTCCTACACTCCAGTGAAAAAAGTCCCGGCCTATCCAATCTTTCCTTATAACTCTAACCCTCGGTTCCTGGCAACACCCTGGTAAATCTCTCCTGAGCCCTCTCCAGTTTATTGATATCCTTCCTGTAACAGGGCGACCAGAGCTGGAGACAGTTACGCCAGAAGGGGCCTCACTAACGTCCTGTACAACCTCAACACAACGTCCCAACTCCTGTACTCCAAGGTTTGAGCAATGAAGGCAAGCACACCAAATGCTTTCTCAATCCCCCCTGTCTACCTGTGATGAGGGGAAAGTGAGGATTGCAGATGCTGGAGATCAGAGTCGAGCGTGTGGTGCTGGAAAAGCACAGCAGGTCAGGCAGCATCTGAGGAGCAGGAGAATCGGTGTTTCAGGCAGAAGCCCTTCATCAGAAGTGAGGTTTGTGGCCTGGCCTCCCACCCTAGCTCATATGAGGTTTTGGAAACCCCCACCTAAGTTAGCAACATAGCCTCCGGGACCCTCAGTCAGCAGCTGGGAACACTACCTACTCCCCTAATGGTCTCCTGTATCTGTTACATTTCTCCCATCTCACTCCCACTCGGATGGTGATCTGGATCATTTTGCTCATCTTCCCAACAATCCGAGTCCTCGTTCACTCTGGGGAAAAGAACTTCCTTCCCATTGGACAAGGACAGCGGCCCGGGCATCCTCCGGAGGTAATTTCTGGAAACTCATCCCCATACCTGACTCGCTGACAGTCGCACTCTCCCTATCCCGGACCAGAGATCAAACTGGATGGGTGTGACTGCCTCCAGGCACCTATGCCCATCCCTCACATCTCGCTGTGTCCCCAACTGACACGAACCAAAGCAGTGACCCCACCCCAAACACTAGCCTGACCTGAGCCCTAACACGATCCCTATCCTTA
>NC_057757.1:6520681-6526476 GCF_004010195.1 Chiloscyllium plagiosum
CTTTATTCCTGATGAAGGGCTTTTGCCCGAAATGTCGATTTTGCCTGTCCTCGGATGCTGCCTGAATTGCTGTGCTCTTCCAGCACCACTGATCCAGAATCTATAACCCCTATCCTCAACCCAGTCCTTACCGGTAAACCTTCTGTGAATGGCCTCGAGTACACTTCCTATCTCCAGCAAGGCTCTGAGACCATCTGATGCAGGCTAACATTACAATATCATTGGTTAGGTCACACTTGGAGTAATGGGCATGGCTTTGATTTCCTTATCTCCAGTAAAATATTATTGCCATCGACAAAGTGCAAAGAATGTCAGACAGGCCTATCCCCTGGACTATCCCGACAGACGGAGGCTCAGGGGTGACCTTATAGAGGTTTATAAAATCATGAGGGGCATGGATAGGGTGGAATAGACAAGGCCTTTTCCCTGGGGTGGGGGAGTCCAGAACTAGAGGGCATCGGTTTAGGGTGAGAGGGGAAAGATATAAAAGAGACCTAAGGGGCAACTTTTTCACACAGAGGGTGGTACGTATATGGAATGAGCTGCCTGAGGAAGTGGTGGAGGCTGGCACAATTGCAACATTCAAGAGGCATTTGGATGGGGATATGAATAGGAAGGGTTTGGAGGGATATGGGCCGGGTGCTGGCAGGTGGGACTGGATTGGGTTGGGATACCTGGTCGGCATGGAGGAGTTGGGCCGAAGGGTCTGTTTCCTTCTCTATGTACATCTCTATGACTCTATAAGAGCTATTGCGCACATTCCGAAAACAGAAATTGCTGGAGAAGCTCAGCAGGTCTGGCAGCACCTGCGGGGAGAGAGATTGCAGAGTGAACAATTCCAGATCGGATACCTTTCTGGGAGCCTCATAACTGGGCAAACAATTGCTTACCGGTTCTGGGGAAGGGGTCGACAGACTTTAACTCTGTTTTTCTCTCTCTCTCTCTCTCTACAGATGCCGCCAGACCTGCTGAGTTTCTCCAGCAGGATCCGTTTTTAAAAAAAATTAGCAAGAATGCCACTAAGGTCTGAGATGAGGAGAAACTGATGTTCTAGGAAGAGGGCTTTGTTCAGGTTTGGGCGTGGAAGCTCAGTGTTTCCAATATGTTTCAGATAGAGATTGATAAATTTCCAATTACTGTCATTTAATGGCGTGTGACACAACGTTGCTTCCCTCTGAGCCTGTGAATCCTCACTGAACATCATTATTTTTTACTCAACCTTACCAAACACGACAGGACACACATCTGGAGTGGCTGTGGCTTGAACTTGGACTTTCTGGCTCAGAGGGAGGGACGTTACCACTGCACCACAACAGCTTTTTGTCGTCGGACATATACTTACTGACGTGGTTATCTGTGAATACTTGGAGTCACTCAGTTTGGAAACAGACCCTTCGGCCCAACCAGTCTGTGCCGACCTTAAGTCTAAACTAAACCAGCCCCACCTGCCTGCGCTTGGCCCATATCCCTCCAAACTTTTCCTATTCATGAACTATTCTTTTAAACATTCTAAGTGTAGGCGCGCCCACCACTTCCTCTGGCAGTTCAATCGACACACGAACCACCCTCTGCGTAAAGAAAATTGGCTCTTGTGCCTAGCTCCTCTCACCTTAATAATATGCCCCTAGTCTTGAAACCGCCCCCCCCCCCCATTCTAGGGAAGAAGACATCTGTCATTCACCTTATCTATCCCCCTCATGATTTTATAAACCTCTATAAGGTGACCCTCTGAACTCTCCAGTGAAAACAGCCCCAGTCTTTCCTTACAACTCAAACCCTCCATTCCCGGGAACGTCCTGGTAAATCCCCTTCTGAACCCTCTCCGATTTAATAATCTCCCTGTAACAGGGAGACCAGAACCGGGCACAGTAACTTCAAAAGAGGTTTATAAAATCATGAGGGGCGTGGATAGGGTGGAGTAGACAAAGTCTGTTCCCCGGGGTGGGGGAGAGGGCGTAGGTTTAAGGTGAGAGGGGAAAGATTTAAAAGGGACCTAAGGGGCAACATTTTCACGCAGAGGGTGGTAGGTGTATGGAATGAGCTGCCGGAGGAAGTGGTGGAGGCTGGTACAATTGCAACATCTAAAAGGCATTTGGATGGGTATATGAATAGGAAGGGTTTGGAGGGATATGGGCCAAGTGCTGGCAAATGGGACTAGCTTTGGTTGGGATATCTGGTCGGCATGGACGGATTGGACCGAAGGGTCTGTTTCCGTGCTGTACATCTCGGTGACTCTAACAGGCCTCACCAATGTCCTGTACAACCTCAACACGACATCCCAACTCCTACACTCAAAGGTCTGGGCGATGGAGACAAGTATGCTAAACACCTTCTTAAACCTCCTTAGACCTAATCAATCCAGGTCTCTCTTAATATGTCAGTCCTGCCATTTTAGTCTTCAGTCTGCTAAACCTTTTCTATGCCACCTCCTTCCTCAGATAAGGAGACCACAACATCATGCCATATGTGATACATAAAGCTAACATTGAAAACATTAATTGCTTTCACTCACAGTTTTTGGCAATGGATACCTCGGTGAGAAATAGACTTCCTTGTTCGAATCAACCGTCATTGTGCACCTACAGGATCTGACCACCAGGTGGCTGTGCAGGGCAAGATTCCAACTCTGAGTCAGAAAGCGCCGGAGAAACTCAGCAGGTCAGGCTGGGAGAGAAAACGCAGGTAACGTTCCGAGTCCAGTTCAGAGCTGATAGCAGGTAGGCATTAATGCTGATAACGGGGTTGCGGTGGGGTGAAGAACGGGTGGATAATTGAAGGCAGAGTCTGAATCAAATAGAGGTTAGTTGCTATGCCACATCACTGGAAACATTGTGTGTTTTCTCTCGCCACAGATGCTGCCGGACCCTGCTGAGTTTCTCCAGCACTTCCCTGTGTTTATAGAGTCCTACAGCACGGAAACAGACCCTTCGATCCAAGCAGTCCATGCTGACCGTAAAACCCCAAACTAATCCAGTCCCACTTGCCCCCATTTGGCCCCCTATCTCTCTAAACCTTTCCTGTCCTAAATGTTGTAACTGCCCCTGCATCTATCATTTCATCAGGAGTGAGGCTTGTGGCTGAAGGGGGCTGAGAGATAAAGGGGGCATGGAAGGGGGGGTAAGGTAGCTGGTAATGTGATAGGTAGGTGGAGGTGAGGGGTGAACCGCGCATCAAGTGCAGAACACCACCAGTACTAGGAGCAGTTTTGTCATGAAGTTACGCTACAGTGAGCATCTCAAAAGAGGGAGAGAGAGAAAGAGAGGTTAAGACATTTATAGAGTCATAGATTCACGAGGATGCTGCCAGGGTCGGAGGATTTGAGCTATAGGGAGAGGCTGAACAGGCTGAGGCTGTTTTCCCTTGAGGACGGAAAAATAGCTGTAGTCATGCACTCCTCCAAACTGTGGAGGGTTCGAAGAAAATCCTAACACCGTAAGACATAGGGGCAGATATTAGGCCGTTTGGCCCATCGAGTCTACTCACCCATTCAACCATGTCTCTCAACCCCAGTCTCTCACCACCTCCCCTTGATACTCGAGAACCTATCTAACTTCGTCTTAAATACACTCGGTGGCCTCCGCAGCCATGAATTCCACAGATTCCCCATCCTCGGCCTGAAGACGTTTCTCCTTAGGTTGTAAGGTTGCTCGCTGAGCTGGTAGGCTTGTTTTCAGACGTTTCGTCACCGTGCCGGGTAACATCATCAGTGAGCCTCTGGTGAAGCGCTGGTGTTCTGTCACACTCACTATTTATCTGTCCCACTTCTCCGCACCTGGCCCATGACTTTGAATGTTACGATTCATCAAGTGCTTCGTAAAGGGATCCCATCTCAGCTTCCCTCCCCCCCCCTCCCAACAACAGCAGTCTCCAAGTGAAACCATTCCCCTCCCTCAGATCCCTTCATCCACCTCCAGTCCACCCACTTTAAAGTGACGCTCCGCCCTCTGGCTGTCACCCCGGCCAATGGGAAGCCGTGACGGTTGACCGGCGGCAGGTGTGACCAATAGGGAAACGTGCTCGCTGAGTGACGGTCCATCCAACCAATGGGAGGCGGGTTCGGTTGAGTGCCAGCCGGCTGGCCCAATGGAAGCTGAGGGGTGGCGACCAAAGTGTGGCGTTCTCCGGCCGGGCAGCGGACCCACGACACTGATGGACAGACCTAATAGCCAATGAGAAGTGGGAGACCCTTGCAACGGCTTCCTAACACCACCCCAGAAGGCGGGGCAGTCTGCGTACCCGACAGCAGGACCAATAGGATGCAGGTACTGTTAACAGCTGTCAACTTGACCAATGGGAGACAGGTGTGCTTGAGTGGCGGCCGAATTAACCAAACAGAAGCAGGATCTGTTGTGTGGCGGCCAACTAGACCAAGGGGAGGTGGGACGATTCAGTGGCGGCCTGCCCGACACGCGTAAATCCTGCGCACTGGACAGCTGGACTAATAGAAGGCAGCTACTGTTGACTGGCGGCCACCTGTACCACTGAGAGGAAGGTGTTGGTGGAGTGGCGGCCGGCTAGGGCAATGCGAGGAGGGTGAATAGCCATTATGACCAATCGGAGATGAGTACGGCTGATTGGCAGTCTACAAAGCCAATGGAGGGCTGAGGCCTATTGAGTGGCGGCAGTTCCGACCAATAGGAGGTAGCGTCGATTGAGAGGAGGCCAAGGTGGCCAATGGGAGGCGGGTCATGTTAAGTGGAAGTGAAAGTGACCAATAGAATACAGGGTCAGTTGAGTGACGGCCAAGCTGCGCAATTGGAAGTGAGGCATGTTGAGTGACAGCCACCCTGACCAATAGGAGACAGAGGTGGTTGAGTGGCTGCCACACTAAACAAGGGGCGAGGCATGTGAAGTGGTGGCTAAGCCGACCAATAGAAGGCAGGGTTACTTGGGTGGCAGCAAGGCTGACCAATAGAAGACAGAATCCGTTGAGTGACGACCAAGCTGCCCAAGTGGAAGTGAGGCATGTTGAGTGCTGACCAACCCAAACCAATAGGAGATGTGGGGGGGGCGTGATGGCCACACTAACCAATGGGAGGCGAAGCATGTAAAAGTGGAGACGAAACTGACCAATGAGAGGGTTAGTTGAGTGGCGGCCAAGGTGACCAATAAAAAACAGGTGTACTTGAGTGGCGGCCAAGCTAGCCAATGGAAGGCGAGGCCAACCGAGTGACGGCCGGGCTGACCAATGGTAAGCGGGATCCACTGACTAGCAGCCGAACCGACCAATGAGGCGCGTAATCCGTCCAAAGGGACTGATGTCCCATCCCAGGAGGCGGACACTGGCTCGCCCTCGTGACCAATGATGGGGGTGCGTCTGGCGGGGCGTGCGCCGGCCGGACCAATGGCTGGAGAGAAGGGGCGGGGATTGGCCTCGCCTCACGGGCGCCCGGTGGAAAGTTGTCAACAGCGGGAGGGCCGCAGGTCCCGGGGACCGAGGCAGGGGGCTGTTGTGAAGCGACGAGGCGAGTTTGGGGTGGGTTAGGGGAGCGGCTATGGCGGCGGCGCGGGGCCTGCAGCATGGAGGGGCCTCACGGTCGGCGCTGGCGGCGGCGGAGGACGAGGAGAGGCAGCGGCGAGGAGCCTGACAGGTGGGAGAGCTCCCTCTACCCCAGGCCCCTCACTCCCACCGCCCCCCGGGGAGTCTGAGGGGAATAAATAAACCCCCTTCACCCCGGCTTCAGGAAACTCCGAGGCTTCAGGGCCTGCTCCGGAGGGAGGGAGGGAAAGTCCCCAGACCCGTCCCCTTGTCCCCCTGTCCCCCAAATGTCCCCCAAATCTATCCCCTTGTCCCC
>NC_057757.1:6526986-6528444 GCF_004010195.1 Chiloscyllium plagiosum
TCCCCTTGTCCCCCAAATCTATCCCCTTGTCCCCAAGTGTACCCCAAATCTATCCCCTTGTCCCCCAATGTCTCCGAAATCCATACCCTTGTCCCCAAATATCCCCCGAATCTATCCTCTTGTCCCCGAAATCTAACCCTTTATCCCCCAGTGTCCATTAAATCTCTTGCCCTCGCTCCCCGCATGTCTCAGAAATCGCTCTCCTTGCCCCCCGAATCTTACCTAAATTTAGAGTCGTACAGCACAGAAACAGATTCTTTGGTCTAACTTGTCCAATTCCTAAACTAATCTAGAACTGTTTGTCTGTGTTTGGCCCATATCACTCTAAACCTTTATTCCGTTGTATCTAAATGTCTGCTTGGGGAGAAATCATGGGTAGAATTTGCAGGAGATCAGCTTTGGGACCCTCGTCCCTCCTGAGATACATTAATACAATAAGCCCTGGTGGACAGGGTAGGATTCTTATGGCAGGTAATTAATCATTTTGTTAGAAAGCATGTGGATAGGACATAAAAAACTGAAAGTAACTCTAAGCATGGAATGAGAGCCAAGATGCCTGGGTCACTGTGTGCCTTACTCATTGAAGGTAGCCAGACAGGCGGTGCAGTAAGTGCACAATATCCAAGGGTTTACTAATGAGGGCGTAGAGGACAAGAACCAGGTGGTTATGATAGGCTTGGGCATGAAACAAGTTCAGGCCTCAACTGGAGGGGGATGTTGTGTCCAGTTTGTTGCACCGGGCTTTCGGAAGGATGGTGATGGCATCAGGTAGAGGGTGCAAGAAAGTTTTACAAGAATAAGGTGCAGCAGACTTTGTTTTAATCAGCACCTTATGAACTGACACTCTCAATAAACCGGCAAAAATTATATTCCTGAAATACTGTGTTGTCACAAAGTAGACAGTTGAGGGTGTAAATGAGAAGGCTTTCGGGTAAGTTTTAAGGCAAAGTTGCGTGATTATCTCAGTGATCAATAAACAGTGATGTTTGTGCCTTCTGCATGTGGTTTTTCGTGTGTGTTTTCACATTCAGTATGTTGGCCTCTGGGATGTTTGATCAACTCGTTCCCATTGTCAGCTAATAAAACGTTTGCTGTGTTTCCATTGGGGAGTTTAATTGGAAAAGTTTGGACCGTTTTCTGTGAAGACAAAAAAAAGTTTGCGAGAGAATCTGACAGACCGTCAGAGATCTGGACAGAGTAAAAGAGGGAGGAGCTGCTCCTAGTTGTGAAGGAATCGAGGACGAGAGGGCACAGCGTTTTAAACAAAATCTTGGCAAAAGCTTTGCTACTGTCAGTGGTTAGGGTCTGGAATGCGCTGCCTGCGAATGTGGTGGAGGCTGGTTCAGTTGG
This sequence comes from Chiloscyllium plagiosum, assembly GCF_004010195.1. Taxonomy (NCBI): domain Eukaryota; kingdom Metazoa; phylum Chordata; class Chondrichthyes; order Orectolobiformes; family Hemiscylliidae; genus Chiloscyllium; species Chiloscyllium plagiosum. Next base: position 6,528,337 of record NC_057757.1, read on the forward strand.
GGCTTTCAGAAGGGAGGTCAGCTAAGGAGTTGGGAGGTCATGTTGCGGCTGTACAGGGCATTGATTAGGCCACTTTTGAAATACTGTGTGCAATTCTGGTCTCCTCAC